>NW_028280897.1:3380000-3667500 GCF_059751285.1 Brachycentrus maculatus | reverse complement strand
TTGATGTGATTATCCAAATTATTTTCTACGTTCATTAAGTAGTTTAAAATGTCAACGGAAAAATACACTAAGTATAAAAAAGTATGCCAAAAACGTGTAACCCCAAATAAAATCATCAAAAAAAATTGTTTAAGTAAAATCACTTATATGGCAGGTATCACCCAAAATTGGGTGCTTTGCCAGTAAATACGAAAATAAAATATTGAAGAAAATGCTTTAAATAACAGGGATTTTCAAATTAACGTTTTTAGCCAGTATACCCAGGATATATCGCGGGTAAAGGTTAAAAATTCAATCGCGTCCAATTATTTAGGAGTTATATTTGCTCAAATATTCCTTACATAATTTTAATTGCAATATTCAAGTGCATGATCCTTAAAGAGCTTTTCGTTTTTGATCTATTGATATAACGTAACGGGAGTCCCGGGAGATGCAATCCATGCCCTCTGAAGAGGCCATTGTACGCGCATACATGCAACGATATTTGCAAACATTTCGTTTAAAAGAGTATGCCGAACAATACATGTACATCCAATGAATATCATTTGTGCACATTCGAGGGGTTGTCTTAGGGTTGAGCATAACCGTTTTTCGGTAAACCGGTTTACCGGCAAATATGGCTATATTCTTTTATCACATTATCGGTAAAAAATTCTAATTACCGATAATGACATTATGTAAAAAAAATCTTTAATTTTTACCTACGACATTAGCAGAAAATAAGATTGTACGATATTATCTTTGTATGGGTTATCTGCATAGAATTTTATGTGACTGGGACCTGATACCAAATATCGTACAACTTTACTATTATAATATTAAAATATATATTTAATGCTTAATAAAAAGCTTCTTACATCTCACCAATAGATCTTACGTCTCTAAAGAAGTTCTAGTGATTCAAGAACAAGGTTTCTAAATTGGTTCATATATATAGAACTTCCAAGAATTTGAGTAGTGTGGTTGTTAATAATGGGTAGAATTGGTGAATGTTACACGTGTATAAAGTGATCACTTAACACACGTGTAACATTCAGTTGTAACACGGTCAGCCTCGTAAATGCCCAGACTTCCATATTCTTCTTCATCTTTGATGAGATGTCGAAAAATAATATTTATAAATATATATATATATATACATATATATATATATATACATAAATATATATATATATATATATATATATATATATATATATATATATATATATATATATATATATATATATATATATATATATATATATATATATATATATATATATATATATATATATATATATATATATATATATATATATATATATATATATATATATATATATATATATATATATATATATATATATATATGTAAATATATGTCGATTTATGTAAATATGTAGATATTAGAAAAAAATGAATTACAACAAAAAAAATATATTATTATTCATGCTTTAAAATTAGTCTATATAATCTAATTAAACTATGGATTTTTATAATCTCATTATTTATGCTGAAAGAAAAATATTTAATATATTCAAACGAACATAGAACCTAATTAATTTTCTAAAATGCATTTTCAATATCGAATTGCAAGATAGAACACTGTTTCCACAAAAACTCGTACAATTTGTCCTGTATTGTTTACACAAGGGTCCGGATACTTCAAATTTTCCCCGGACGCCCATATATATATTTTGTTTTGTTTAAATAAACACAGAGTGTGTGTTCACACTCGATGGAATGATCACTTGAATGCGCCCCCATATGTCATAATTGTGTGTACTCACTATGCACACAAATACTAACACATATCACGTATAATATACTAATATAATCAATCATTGTTAGCCAACATTGAAAATAGAGGCAGGGTGATTTTCCCCTAATATTTTATATCGATAATTTTAAATCTTTAGAAAAGAAAAATATATTCCTTGACATAAAAAGCTAACAAATTTATGAGGCAAAAAAAGTTGGAAAAAGAAGCAGAGGAAGACCGAGGAAAACTTGGCACAATCAAGTGGCAGCAGCGAAAGGGTCAGGAAAGGGTCTGTATGAGGAGATGCGTGAATGTGGAAGAGGCGAAGAATTTTTGCATAGACAGGGTGATATGGCGTTCTATTTAGGGGAAGTAGCGTGATGGTTTGTTAGTTAGTTATAAAAAGGCTAGGCTTTACTTTTAACCTGTGGATGAAAACATCGATTGTTTTCGAAACTAGTCGTGTGTAACGAAAGAAAACTCATTTATCAATCCCTATAAATCCCCAACTTGCATATTCTTCTTTGTCTATATTGAGATGTCAAAAAGTAAAAAAATAATAATAACACAAAAATAACTCCCCCATTTTCATTCCAATAAGTAAAGCGGAATGACCATTATTTTAGAAATTTTATATATATATATATATATATATATATATATATATATATATATATATATATATATATATATATATATATATATATATATATATATATATATATATATATATATATATATATATATATATTAAAATCATAAGAATTTTCTATATTAAAAGCATTGCTAACTTTTTGGTATGATAATTTAACACTCTCCTTATCATTCATCGTTCATTTAAAGTGGTATTACACAAAGTGAACAATGAATGATGAGGAGAGTGTTAAAAGGTGTGTTTTTATTGGAGAATTACGTGAATATTTTTATTTATTTAAAAACTAACTAACTAATAATCAAGCCGCTTCCCCGCAGGGGTAGGCAGAGAGAATTGAACGCCACACCACTCTGTCTTTGCAAACATTCTTTGCCTCTTCCACGTTCATGCATCTCCTCATACATACCCGCCGATTGTTACGACTCCTGACCTGACCACTTTCAAGTATTTGGCATACCGTATTTTTTTTAATCATTGATGTATAAAAATATAAACATTATTCATTTAAACGTAACTCTACGTAAGTATAATTATTATTAGTACTTTAGCGTGGTGAAGTACGTGATAAAAATTATTCCAAGCGAATAAAAATGGATCGCAATAAATAATTTTATGAGTACGGGGGTAGACCTGAATGTCGTTCGGCGATACCAGGGAATCAGAAAGCAATAATGGGGTCGCTATTCAGAAATCGAATGTTGTTTTGGTATACCTCATAAAGGAAAGAATAATATTGTCATATTTCGCCATGAATACGGGAGAGAAACCAATCCCGAAAATTATAGGGATGGTACTAGCAATCGACATTTGAAATACGGGGTGCCCTGTATTAATCGGAATTTGCTTTATTTAAAATCAATTAACGTAAGAAAGTTTTTTCTGAATAAAAAAACAGTACATACATGAAGGCAAGGTGCTCCTGCGCTTCATGGACCAGTCCAGGGTAATATTAAATAAATATTAGAGTGTAAGATCTAATCTTACATGTATTTTCATCCTCCCTTGGGAATCGAACCTTGGACCTCCAGCACGGTAGCTAAACACGCCAACCATTACACCACGAAGGTGGACTTATATAAGGTGGATATATGTATGTGCATATTATTATTATTGGCTATTGTGCTGGAGGTTCCGGGTTCGATTCCCACGGGGGTTCAAAGAAATAAATGTGATTTTTTCACTCTAATGTTTATTAACTATAACCCTGGACTGGTACCTGAAGCGGAGGGTACCTTTCCTTCAAGTATAAACGATCAAGATAACACTGCATTTATACAATGCAGTGCCCCATGCACCATCGGATATGGATAAGGGTGCGATAATGATACAAACACACACACACACATGTCTATGTGTGTGTGTATATAGAACACACACGACACGAATAAATATGAAGCACATTCCCTGTCACCCCATTTCGTCCGGTGGACATTTTCCCATGAAGAACACTTATTAAGTAAGTACTTGTATTAATAATACCTCCCGTGTCGGGTGTTAATTATTTCATCATTACGGCCATTTTTCAAAGCGCCTGTGGGGGCGCCTACCCAAGACGATGCAACGTGGTGCAGTTGGTGCTCAAAATTGCTGAAAGTAATGGCTGGTAACTAACTAACTGGCAATAGGTAGGCAGAGAGAGACACCAATCTGTCTTTGTAGGCAGTTTACGCCTATTCGACGTTCGTGCATCTCTTCATACATCTTCTTCTTTAGCCCTTTCTCCTCCACTGCTGGATATAGGCCTCATGCGTATCTTTCCATTTCTTTCAGTCGGTTGCTGCTTGCAACCAGTTTTTACCCCCCACAGCGGCTATGTCGTTGGACCATCTTTTTGGAGGTCTTCTGACGCCTCTCTTATTCTCCTAAGGTCTCCATCTTAATAATTTAGGGTCCATCTTGTAGTGTCCTGTCTTGCAATATGTCTTGCCTATTTCCACTTGAGACTCGCTACATGATCCATGATATCCGCTTTTCTGATTCTGCTCGTAATTTCTGAATTTCTTATTTTATCTCTTAGGCATAAGCTTCTGTATAAACCGAGAATGGATCTTTCCATGGATCGCTGTGTGCATTTGAGCTTCTCTGCATTTCTTTTTGTCAGATCCATGTTCTCTAATGCGCATGTAGTCACTACTCATATATACCCGCCGATAATTCTGACTCCTGACCAAGTATTTGAATCACTTGATCATACCAAGTTTTCCTCTGTATTTCTTTGCTGCTATCCCCAATTACATTCACCACATGACTTTGTTTTACCGTTCTTTCTTCGCCCATTTGTTCCACATTCCACATATCTATTTCAACACACCTTTTGCAGTTTTATATAATGAATTCCTAAAATTAAATGGACAGTAATAAATGGTTTCCATAATCGTACATCATGAAAATTTTTAAGTGTTTTAACCATGCAACGGGAAGGCTTTGTGGTACCAAACGCTTTTAAAACAATAACCGATTTTAATATATTAGGTCTGCTGGAAAGCTCTGTGTATTTCATCTACAATAAGTTTCAACAAGTATGCGCATATTCATTTGGCTTTCATTTTTTTCACTGAATGTTTGCATACTGACCTGGCAAATAAACTTAAAAGGAAGATGATTTATGTTAGTCAGGTTAACAGCAATGTTTTTCTAAAATTTTCGCTTACAATCTTCATTCACTCGTTAGAACTTTTTGTTTTCCCTATAGAAATGTTTAAAAAACACTGAATTAAAAATCTGAATTTCATATAAGTTGCAATCATCAGCTAGTTTGGCGAGCCATCTACAATATTCAGTCGGTAGTTAGCACATTTTGTTGCCACTGCAAAAAAAAAGATCCAAGTAGTCGAGCCAGCATGTGATATTGTCACGCAGCTCGCAGTTCACCGTTCTAATCCCTCCGCGGCGGAACGGGTGATGTTTTTAAGCGAGGATCACCCGTGGGGAAGGAAATTTAGGGGGTTAATGATGAAATACGGCCCGCTGGGGAGCGTCCGCGTGTCTATACAATGCTAGAAACATTGTTAAAGTGTTCTCTCGAAATGGGTTTCAGCTCTTGCGATACCCTCTCATAAATAAAGAGCTCCCCCTCAGGCCTCGCGATGATCCCCCTGCAAGTAGACCAACAGTTTTACCCCGGTGACTTGTTGATTGACTGACAAACGAGATCTTTGTCGCTTCCAATCCGGCACGAATCATACACTTACCCATACCTAAAAAAATCATATTTTATGGAAAGATATATATGTAGTGATTAGTCATATTTTCTTATTTTGTTTTTACCTTATGTCTCTTATATTTTCTCATTTGTTTATTTTAAATATGCTTCTTACCTTGTATTTTCTCATTTATTTCTTTTAAATATGCTTCTTGTACCTATTAATTATGCCTGTTTATTGTTTTTTTTTGCCGTGTATTAGTATTAGTTTAAGTTATTTAAAAAAATCTTTTTTGTTTCTTTATTATTTGTGTTCCAGTCTTATTAACCTAAATCCCATGTCCCAAAATGAGAAATAGAAATTACTCCTCGGGAATATTATTTATGATTTGTGTATGTATGTAATATGTTTTTAAATAAATCAATAATAATTCAATCAAAAATAAATAAATAAGTTAATAAATAATAATTAATAATTTACATATATAATTGTAAAATATGATTTATGCCGGATTGGAAGCGACAAAGATCTCGTTTGTCATACATAAATGTATGTGTTTGTGTGTGTAAATAAAGGTTTTATGCCATAAGATATGTACATAATTATTTTTATATTTATGTATAAAGTGAGTCGAACTATAGAGCTATTAACACAAAAGTCATCATATGAAAACCTTAGATATTCTGATTCTTTCTCAACAACTTACTTATTTATATGAAAAATGAATGAATCTTACCGCTTTATTTGTGAAAAATATTATTTGTTGTGAAGTTTAGACCCGTTTTATTAAGGAGATGAAATAAGCTACGATAATATATTTATCAAGAAAATTCTTTTCCGGAATCTAGATTTTGAGCTAAATTTATGAATTTTATTTTTTATGTTTTTTTTTTAATCCGCAAAACAAGCTTTCAAGGAATAACCCTTAAACCTCTATCTACTTTTAGAGGCTCATCTGCAGGTTGGATAGTAAGGAAAGGAAAAGTTAATATGAAAAATACATATAATGAATGCAATCGTTTAGTCGAATGTGTAATAGATGTTCGAATGGTGATATAAGGAAATGATTCAATACTGAGATTTATGAGGCATTATCGTTAAATTGTACAGGTATATTGAAATGGTTTGTGCATGTGAATCGAATGAACGATAAAAAATTAATAAAATAAATTTTGAGGCAAATGATGTTGGTAATGGAAGCAGAGAAAGTCCGAGGAAAACTTGGCATGATCAAGTATTTCAAATACTTGGACGTGGTCCAGAATAATCGGCGGGTATGTACATATAAGGATGTAAAAGATGCGAAGATTGTTCGCAACTATAGATTGGTGCGGCGTTCCATTCTCTCTACCTACCCCTGTGTGAAGTGGAGTGATGGTTAGTTGGTTAATTAGTTTTTTTAATCAAATAACTATTAGAGCTGAAATTACTTGTACTTATTTTGATCTCCCTGAAAAACGATTCTGGTAGCAACAAGGCAACAAGGCAACAAAAAATAAAATTATTTAAACGTTTTTGATCAAGCACCCTTAAATCATAAATCAAAACAAGTGACTCGGTACAATAGTAGCAATAGTAATTCTCATTCGTACCCTCGTTAAAGTAATTCAGTATGGGTGGGATATTTATATCTGAGCGCTGTGAATTAGTTCGTTGTTCGGCTGATAAAGCTTGAGGTTTAGGGGCTGCTTTGCGCCCCTCGCGTGCGCACTAGACCGAGAACACCCCTTTTTAGTGTTTTTTGATTGAGAAGTGTTTTTCATCATTCAAATAATATCAAAGTACAAGATATCTCGATGACTAGGGTGAATTGATTTAGGGAAAATAAAAGTACGCTTTTTCGATGGACAGACTAAGATAAAACTGAACAATAATGTACAATAAAATCATCATAAAGACATTAGTGACAACGTTTGTTTTGTCAGTGCTATCAATGTGATTGTATAAACTTTGTTTCTTTTATACATGGATGTATATTTTTATTTTATATTAGGCATACTGTTATTGGGTGTAGCTGTAGTGTGCACATAAACTTAAAATAGATAAATAAATATGTGGAAAATAAAGTATTACCTATATAAATACAGTGGAAGTCGGTTATAACGCGTATCTGACCCACGCTATATGATCACCGCGGTATAAACAAACTATCCAAACATACATTTTTTTTAAGAAAGACAAAACATCTTAAATTTTTTTTATTAAATATAAATAAATATGTTTTATTTATTGTTTCGGCATTAACATTGTGGTAAGACATATTACAATAATTAAAGAAAACACTTTGTTTTTTACCACTTGAGTTTTATTAAAGACTACATGTTTAAGAAGTTAAACTTCCATCATTCAGGTCTGTATAATAACTAAAATATAAAATATAAAATTTTTCTAAAAATAAGGAGAGGGGAAAGTAAGGGGAAGGGGTTAGTCAAGAAACGGAGTTTGAAAACAAAGGAAAAATTGAAAGCAATGGCGAAGAATTTTGAAACAAAATATTATTTAATAAATTATTATTAGAATTCAGGTTTTTTTGTATTTCTAAATTTTCAAGATAATTCATAATTTGGCCTTTATATGGAACAAGGTATAATAATTTTAATTTATGAGAGTGAAATGAGTGATTAGTATCTATTATATGATTTGCAAATTCCGAAAAATAATTACTAACAAGACCGCTATGATGTTCTTTAATTCTAATCTTCAAATTTCTCGCAGTTTGGCCAATATATTCTCAAGTGGTAAAAAACAAAGTGTTTTCTTTAATTATTGTAAATAAATATGATAACACAATCACTTTTTTTAATATATAATGTTTTGCTATTTTTTCTGTGGAATTTATTTCATATATGGAATTTTTCAGGGAAATTATCTACAAGGTTTTAATTGGGTCAAAATCATGTTATGCCTCCAACCTACAAATTGCAATTCCTAATCCTACTTTTTGGTATGATAGAACATCAATTGACTCCTCATATTGTACGCCTTCGTCAATATTCTGTAAATTTGTTGCATTGTTAACATTTTTGATTTTTTCCTCATCTGTGAAGATGCGACAGATTATTTCATCTTTGTCGATAATAACCCATTAGTCAATTAAATATATATCTTAGGTAATTTCAAGTTATCTCCTACATTTATCTCACACTATTGGGTACCCCAAACCATTAATCAACAAGAACTTTAAGCCTTAATTTCATTAAAGGTCTATTTTAATTTACCTTGCATAGTTTTTTTACGCTGGGCTTAAAACATCAACAAAAAAACTTTCCGAAGTACACCTGGATTCGCGTTATAAGAGACGCGTTATAACCGGCTACTACTGTACAAATAACGCATAATAAGATATTTTGATTAGATATAAGGTTTTACCGTGTCGTTGAAGTAATTCCGATATGATTATAAAATATTCATACCATACTTAAATCACTTTGTTCAACGAAACCTAAAAATAATAATCTAACACGGTCAATTATTTTTTTTATCTTCTTCTTCTTAGTGTAGGCCTTGTGGTATTTTTTAAAGAGAGATTAGCCTCCTGCGATGTTGATTCCCACCTGTCAATCCATCTAGTTGGTGGTAGGCCCGAGAGTCGTCTACCTTGGGGTTGACCATTCTGTGAAATATGGGGGTGTTTTAAAAGTTGCGTTCTCCGCATTGTCTTCTTCGTTGTCTTCCCCGCCAAACGACGTCTTGGATCTCGCATATTTCTCTTATCCTGGTGTTCCTTATTTTATCATGTAGTCTCGCCAGATATGCTCCTCAGTTTATTATTGATAATAATATTTATACGTATTTATTGATAAATAATCCTTTCATATTACCGAAAGCTTCTTTTCAAAGCTCCCAAAAAAGTGTCAATAGATTTGTATGATTTATTTATTGATTTGACGTTTAATTTGAAGAACTCCATTTTAATATATGTATTAATTTTAAAATCCAACACAGATTTTTTTAAGTCTACTAAGTTATATTTTATTGTTAAAAAACACATAAAAATAAATATTGTGACAATTGTTTTGCCTAGTTATGGCATTTTCAAAAGAATGTATGATTTTTTCGATTTAGATGTTGTTCTCTCTCGATAAAATTGAATTAGTGCTGGGGGAATTATGGGAATCATAGACGTGACGCTCGATTATCTCGCTGCAGCTGCCGCTCATCCAATCTTCAGATGACTCCAATAATAGTTTGTTCCTGTAAAATCGTATTACAGTCCCTGGGGCTACTGCACACGCGCTCCGCCACGCGACTCGCCTCGCGTTCCTTCCGTGACGAGCGCTAAAAGATTAAAACATTATTTGTAAATCAATTTGTCACAAGAGAGAGAGAAAGATGTATGCATTACACATTACAGGTTTCAATTTTCCGCCTCTTTTATCGTGTTACTGTTCCATACGTGAAACATACTGGTTGTTGTGATGTGATGGGTCGAATTGACAAAGGGATGAAATAACTTTTTTTTCTTTATTTTTAATTCTTTTGCATTACATAACATAGATTCAAATACAAAAAAATATTAATATAATATAAAAATGAATACAAAAAAAGATCCCACAAAGGCATGGCCTGGGTATACAATATAATTTAGTCATCGTATAGGTTTTATAAGTAGAACTAGAATAATAGTGATAACAGAATAATAATTCCTTTTCAATTTTTCTTGTCTTGTTTGAACCCTAATTTGTGGATATGAAGCTTGGAGTTCTCAATAAAAGGAAGGAAATAGACTAAATTGTGTTGAAATCCGATCTCTTGGACGAATGTGCGGCAAAACGATCTGTTGTAGATGTTCAAACGGTGATATAAGAAAATAATGCAAAGCTGAGATAAGTATGATCGAAATAGTTAAGAAAGGTGTTTTAAAATGGTTTGGGCGTGTGAATGGAATGAGTGTAGAGAGGATCGTAAAAACAAATTTACCGTGCAAATGTAGTTGGAAGCACTAGCAGAGGATGATCGAAGAAAACTTGATGTTATCAAGTATTTCTGATATTTGGGCTGGTCAGGTCAGGAGTCGGAATAATCGGTATGCATGAATGTGGAAGAGACGAAGATTGTTTGAAGATGAATGTGGAAGACAGTTCTATACTCACTGCATACCTCTGAGAAAAGCAGTGTTAATTAGTAGGTTACATTTATTTTTATGTGCGAATTTGGACGAATTGAAAATACCACGTTGTAGGGAGTAATTGCTTGAATTTGTGAAAATAAGAGCAGTATTGAATAAATTGGGGGATATAGCGCGGCAGAGTTGATTAATATTTAGGAATTGCACCCCTTCCAGATGGGCCATCACGGCATGGAGGGGCTGGAGATGCTGGACCCCATCGCGGCGTCGCCCATGGCGCTGGCACCCATGGGCGAGGGCGGGCACCAGCTGCACGGCTACGGCATGAACCACGTGATGGGCCACCACCACCACGGCGCGCTGGGCGGGCCGCCGCACGCCGCCCACCACGCCATGCAGCCGGCCCTGCACCCCGACACGGACACGGACCCGCGCGAGCTGGAGGCCTTCGCCGAGCGCTTCAAGCAGCGCCGCATCAAGCTGGGCGTGACGCAGGCCGACGTGGGCAAGGCGCTGGCCAACCTCAAGCTGCCCGGCGTGGGCGCGCTGTCGCAGAGCACCATCTGCCGCTTCGAGAGCCTCACGCTGTCCCACAACAACATGATCGCGCTCAAGCCCATCCTGCAGGCCTGGCTGGAGGAGGCCGAGGCGCAGGCCAAGAACAAGCGGCGCGACCCGGACGCGCCCAGCGTGCTGCCGGCGGGCGAGAAGAAGCGCAAGCGCACCTCCATCGCGGCGCCCGAGAAGCGCAGCCTGGAGGCCTACTTCGCCGTGCAGCCGCGGCCCTCGGGCGAGAAGATCGCCGCCATCGCCGAGAAGCTGGACCTCAAGAAGAACGTGGTGCGCGTGTGGTTCTGCAACCAGCGCCAGAAGCAGAAGCGCATGAAGTTCGCCGCGCAGCACTGACCGGCCGGCAGCGGGCCCGCGATCGCCTACCCGCCGCCCGGCTTCGGCTACTGAACTTTACTATATATATGGTATACCCACAGTGAACTCTCATCCCCGACTCGCATTGTGTACATTCAACCTACAATCTACCTACCGTAAGTAGATCGACACAAATTAGACAAACTATTTATACATTTGGCGTTTAATTTATAGAACTCAATTTTAATTTACATATTAAACATTAAAATCAAACACTCATTTTTACAGTCTACTGAACTGTATTGTATTGCATTCCTTTTAACATCTCAACATAGATAAAGTAGAATATGGAAGACTGGCATTTACAGGGCTTACGACCTTCATAAGCTGGTTGAAATAATCACTTTACACACGTGTAACATTCACCAATTCTACTGTATTGTATTTTATAGTTAAAAAACCGTATAAATATAAAATTTGTTACAATTGTTCCACCTTGTAATGGCATTTTTTAACTAATGAAAAGTTTTAAAATTGGTTCAAAAATGCCACGAAATAATTTTGACAAATGAAATTTTTATATGTTTTAACCAATAATGAAATATAATTAGATAGACTCTAGAAATGAGTGTTTGATTTTGAATTTAAATATATAAATTAGAGAAGCTAAGTCACCTAGGTTGTATAATGAACGGGAATAGATTAAGTAATGATGGACTTTGTACATACGAAAAATTCTCTTTAGTGGACATATTCGCTTATGTATTGTTGATTTGTAGGCTCGCGAGATTGCAATACCGACAACTTTTATGTTGAATGACTTGTGCAATATTAGTGTAACGTTAGGACGAGATGCAAGCTACGCTGGGTTAACGACAATTTTGGAATTTTGCTTAATTTCTACGATTCACGTAGGTATCTTATTTAATTTACTATGTAACGGTAACCACTGAACAAAAGAAAACTATGTTAGCATTAAAAAAGTATTTTTCGAATCATAGATTCTATTCTAAATTGTTCACAAAAATATTTCTTAATAATAATTATAACTTCTTTGTGTTCTCTTTATTTATCTAATATATTTTTATGAATTATAATTTATTATTTTTTTTATTTTATTTATGAGGCAATAGTATGTTTTTTTTATATAATGGATAAATACATATAGATAAGGAAGTTAAAAATAAAGAAAGCAATTTTTTATTATATTTAAGATAGATATAGCGGTAATAATCCAAATTTGAAAGTATTTTTTCTTTGTTTTTGAAGTTGTTATTTATGATAATTTTATAGATATTATCCGTTGATGAAATGAACATTTCCATGGTAGAAAATTGTAAAAAACTTTCACTAGAAATAGTACCTTATTACACCATGATTTTGATATACTCATAAAATACTTTCTTTAACGATGACAATGTGAGGGATGGCGACGTTGCAGTTTGTAATAAAGAAAATAAACTATTGAAATGACACATGTGTAATTGGCTACTGTGTAGCTTTATTGAATATACTGTCTTTTTGTAAATAGGAAATAAAATGTAATCGTTAATTTATGCTTAATTATTGTAACGATAGATTTCGGCACTAAGAAGCATTTCTTCGAGGAGTACATATATTCCGAATTGCGTTATGTTATTTTTGT
Source organism: Brachycentrus maculatus (assembly GCF_059751285.1). Lineage (NCBI taxonomy): Eukaryota > Metazoa > Arthropoda > Insecta > Trichoptera > Brachycentridae > Brachycentrus > Brachycentrus maculatus. The sequence goes on along the minus strand of NW_028280897.1, from coordinate 3,654,378 downwards.
TGCATTATTATGAAATAAATGTTCACGAAGCCTAGAAGTATTCGTGAATCCTTTTAAATAAATCGTTTTTATTCCACAAATTATCAAAATTGTCTAAATTCTAATATTGCTAAAAATAACACAGGGTAAACGACCACATATCACACAAAAAGTATTAGGAAATGCACGAAATTAAAAGGAGTAGTTTCTACCAGATACATATATATGGAAGATGCGCATTTAGATTTTTAATCATATCGAGAATACAATAAAACAAAAATGTATTATAAATATAGGTAATCGGAAGAATACCAGGTAGAGCATATGAACTAGAGCTTATATACAATTATTGATACATTTCTTTTCGAATTCATTCTTCTGTAGTTTTCATATTATGCCTTTGAATATCAGCAATTGTAACATTCATCACTTGCCCAAATTACTATAGCAAATCTCCAATCGAAGAAAGTATGTGAACTCATTTGTAAAAATTAAGATTTGTATTATGTATAAACCTCTATTTGATAAAAAAAATGGAATTCATTGTTACTATGATAATAATGTACTTAGATTCAGTAATATTCATGTCATGTTGAATCTGATCATTCCGGTTTAAATAAAAATATATAGACAAGATGCACACCATACTGTTTTCCTTTACTCGCCCTCATCCAGCAATGTGTAATATTATATACTTATGTACAATAAAATATTAATAAAGAAGTACGCAATAGAAACATTATCTTTCAAATACACACAGATACCGTCCAAAATAATATCATAGATCCCTATTCATCCTCTTTTGTTCTAAAAATTTAGGTCTAAAACTGTTTTTTTATAATTTCAAACAAAACCTACTGAGATAGAATAATAATCTACCACATACCTGATCTTATTTGAAAAAATATGTATTTTTGGTAAACTCATGTTTTAGTAACATTCCAAAAATAATTTCATTGAAACACGATTATATGTAATACGTAAATATATATGTTTATATATTATATATATTTATATGTATATATATATATATATATATATATATATATATATATATATATATATATATATATATATATATATATATATATATATATATATATATATATATATATATATATATATATATATATATATATATATATATATATATATATATATACATAAAATATATATAAATATATACATATTTACGTATATATTTATATAAACATAAATGGACCATGCCCTGTCTGTGAAGCCGGATGGACCTGCTTCTGCGAAGGACGTGAAAAAACAATATCGATTCAAAGTTATAAGGTGAGGTGAAATAATTAAAAATAAAATAAAATAAATAATAATTAAAACTATGCCTATTGCCTGGTGGACCTGGATCTGGTAAGGACATAAAAAACTAAATATTCAATCAAAGTAACAAGGTGAGTGAAATAATAAAATAAAAAATAATAGTTAAAATAAAAATTATGCCTTATAATAAAAACTGGGCACGATCAGGTATCCCTAATACTTTGAAGCTCTCAGATTAGGAGTCGACGTAATGGGCTGGTATGTATGTGGAGATGCATGAACGTGGAAAAGGCGAAGAATATTTGCAAAGACAGAATGGTGTGGCGTTCTGTTCTCTCTGCCTACCCCTACGTGGAAACAGCGTGATGGTTAATTAGTTAGTTTACTATGCCTGTTGCCTGACATACCTGCATCTGCGAACGACATAAAAGCAAAATAGTGAATCAAGGTTACAAGGTGAGTAAAAAAAATAATAATAATAAAATGAAAATGAAACTTTGACTGTTGCCTCACTGCTAAGGACGTAAAAACCAAAATATTGAATAAAAGTCATAGGATGAATGAAATCATAAAAAAATATAAGACAGGCGCCGTGGCGTAGTTGGGTAAACGCTCGACTGTGAAACTGGATCGATTCCCGCTAAGTGAAAAATAAATTCAAGAAAGATTTATTTTCTATTGCACTGGGAATGATGTATTTTTCACATTTACCTTCCCTATCCTAACTATCCTGCCCCTAGACTCTAAGTCTCTAATAAAGCCTTTGCAAGTTATTCCTATAAAAAAAATGCTAAATACTTGTATGCCCTGCCTGTTGCTAAATGGACCTCCATCTGCAAGGGATATAAAAAGTAAAATATTGAATAAAAATGATAAAGTGTGTTATAATAAAAAAAATAACATTTGTGTGCCATAATAATGAAAGGAGATATTATTATAAATAACTACATGTTTACGAATTCAAAAGATATTATTTTTTGACATCTCATCAAAGATGAAGAAGAATATGGAAGTCTGGGCATTTACGGGGCTGACGACCATCATAGGCTGGTTTAAGTTATCACTTTACACACGTGTAACATTCACCAATTCTACCCATTATTGACAACCACGCTACTCAAATTCTTGGAAGTTCTATATATATATATGAACCAATTTAGAAACCTTGTTCTTGAATCACTAGAACTTCACTAGAGACACCTATTGGTGAGATGTTAAGAAGCTCTTTATTAAGCAGAAACTCTTATATTAGTATGTGAGTTCCGAATCCTGGATTATAATCACACACATGAGAAACGCCAGAAAATACCATTTTCATTTTTATTATTTAAGCTTATAATTTGACCAGATAATTTATTTACAACATTTTAAGTGTGTCCAAATACGTGTTCACAAAATCTGGATTATCTCCAATTACAGGAGTGATTTTCATATTATTTTACTTCCACATTCTTCTTCATCTTTGATGAGATGTCAAAAAATAATATGAAAATAACTCCTGTAATTGGAGATTTTTCCAGATTTTGTGAACAAGTATTTGGACACACTCAAAATGTTGTAAATTCAAAAGATCATTTACCAACGACAAAATATAACCAGCAATTAAAATTAAACATTTTGTTATATACGGTAAAACAAAGTTTTATTTTTGTTGATAAACTTTAAGAAATACAAGCTCATTGCAGTTGCAATGTTGTGCAGTTTGTAAAATTTTTATGGAAGAACCTCACTTGCATATACACATATAAAGTAATGCGATTTGGCAGTCGTACCTTAATTTGACAGTTGAAAAAGGTCAACAAACTCAGAAAATACATTATTATTTTCAGACAAAAATAAAGACGTCATGTTTTTGTTATAAAGAAATTTAACTGAGAACCCTATTCCAATTTGTCAAATGAATGAAACTTGACTCACAAATCACGTCTGGATTAAGCCCCAATATAAGATAAATCTTCAGTTTTCTGTAAACCCAGGTAACATTTAGCCTAATGGATTTTATTCTTAAAACGAAGTTTTTATATTGAAAAAGTAATTTATTCTTTGAAACAAATAGGCGGTTTTGAACAGAAAATTAAAAAGGCAAGGAGTTAAAAAAATTATGTACTTATATAAATTTTTTAAATTGTGCGCAGAAACACGTCAGATTGCTTTCTAAATCGTCCAGTTTTTAAGTAAAAGCTAGTTTATTTATTAACACAGATTATAATCAACATGGCGTTTAGATGGAGTTTAGAAAAAAAAGCACCTAGAGTACTGTACATGTGATACGTATACATATATATGTATGTATGTGGAACTTCATAAAAAATAAGGCAAAAGAGAGATTTAATTTGAGAGGCAAAGAGAGAGAGAGCGAGAGAAAATCTCAAAAGTACAATACAATATTAGCATGAAAAATATTCTGTTTATTCAATATTTACATTGATTGGGGTGGCAAAAGTGCTCCGTCAGTTTTGTCATCAATAAGGCCTTAATGGCTGAGACAAAGCGAGTTATGAGCTCTAGATATAAATGTAAAACTCTATTTCTCCCTATCTCTATGTAACATCTTTTTTCCCTCTCATGTAACGAAATGTGCTTAAAACGTAACGTGTCCTTGGAATTTCGCTCTCAATTCTTGTTCAATTATCGATTATCGAATTGGGGATTAATAAGTTCATCGTTCGCTTAGTGTAATACCATTTTTTTGGTATTACACAAACTGAATGATGAATAAGGAGAGTGTTATATATGTTATATATCATACCACAAGGTTAACAATGCTTTTAATATACTAATAAGTTTCACTTAAAAATGGTTTAAATATGACCGTAATGATAAATAAATGATTAATGGTCACAAAGTAGCCTGCAAATCCAACAAGTGGCTTTTATTGTGTTAATTTGACTCCTGGCAAAATGCACAGTTACACCACAAGTATGCAGTACTGCACTGCAAAGCATATTATATTACTGAATTATGTTTAATTATTTATTACTGAATTATGTTTTACTACAGAATTATGTTTTATTACAGAATTACGCATTACAAAAACTCTTTTTTTATTGCTTTTTTTTTATTAAAACAAATACTTATCCCGAAAATTGCGTCATACTGGCCTTGGCCTATTCACCATCGAGTACAGATAAGATTCAGAAGAGATGTCTCTCTGCCTACCCCTAAGCGGACACTGCGTAAAGGTAAGTAAGTTTGTAATTACGTATTTTTTTCATTTAAAATTTATATGTATACTGATAGGATTAAAATACAGTGGAACGTCTCATAACGAGCATAATTCGTTACAGAATCTCATTCGAAGCGAAAAACTCGTTGAGAGAACTATTTTTTTGCGAACTACTCGTTATGAGAGAACCCTCTGTATTAAAAACTAAAACTAACTAACTAACTAACCATCACGCCGCTTCCCCGCAGGGGTAGGCAGAGAGAATAGAGCGCCACACCACTCTGTCCTTGCAAACATTCTTCGCCTCTTCCACGTTCATGCATCTCCTCATACATACCCGCCGATTGTTACGACTCTTAACCTGACCACTTTCAAGTATTTGGCATACCTGATCGTGCCATGTTTTTCTCGGTCTTCCTCTGCTTCTTTTCCCGCTAACATTCGCCTCATAAATTTGTTTTACCGTTCTTTCCTCACTCATTCGTTCTACATGTCCAAACCATCTCAACACACCTTTCTTAATTTTATCGATAATGCTTATCTCAGCTTTGCATTCCTTCCTTATTTCACTATTCGCACATCTATCATACATCGTTTTGTTACACATTCTTCTGAGAGATCGCATTTCGACTGCATTCAGTCTACTTTCATCCTTCTTTTGCCAACTCCATGTTTCACTTCCATACATTAGAGTTGGAACCAGGACTCCGTTGTGCACTGCCAGTTTAGCTTCCGCTGATAGGTTTTTATTTGCTATAACTGATTTCAGTGCACCATTCACTTTGTTCCCAGCATTCACTCTCCTTTCTATGTCTTTATCAATCTTTCCATCCCTAGAAAACATACTACCCAAATATTAAAAACTGTATGGACATATACATTTATTTATTGTACGTAAATATATTATATACCTACCTGTATGTATGCCTCTTTCCTCGCATATTTGTAGACAGCTCCAAACGAATGTAATTAAAGGTTGGATATTTGTAATTTGGGCGGGAACAATAATGATTGATATATCGGTTCGATTCGTGTTTCTTATTCGAGCGGGTTAAATAGAATGACTTTTTTGTTGACACGTGATCAATTTCAAGGTCTCGATGTTGGATTAAACTCAGTGTGTACACATAATTACTACCAGTGGCTAGTAATTACGTTTACACACCGAACATACATTTGTGTTATATGAAGTCAGCCAGTTGCGTGGAAATTTAACCGAAGTCTGCGGGGCACTTACTTCAATTGCATTGCAAATAAATAATTCAATCGATCATTACTAACGTCTGCACGACGAATAAAACTACTTTAAAGGCAATTTTCATGGTCTTTATCGGCGCGTTTTATTTAAGGAATGAATACTTAGCTCTTTTTTTTTCTTCTTTCTGATGTAGGCCTTATGGCTTGTTTTTAAGAGGGATTAGCCTCCTGCGATCTCGATTCCCAGCTGTTAATCCATATCTTTGGTGGTCTACCCGGGAGTCATTGCGATGTGTGGTAGTCTGGATGGTTCCATTCTCCTCACATGCGCATTGCGCATACCATTGTCTTCTTCGTTGAATGCCTCTAACAGGTTGATAATGCCGATCTTGAGGGTCCATGTTTCAACTCCGATTCTACATATTTCAAGAAATACAAACGCAGAGGAAATAAAAAACAAAATTCAGAATTACCATACACGATTCTAGAATACATACGTAAGTCAGTATAAATAATACCTTAGTTTTTTTACTGTTCCCGAATTTAGCATTCACTGGGAATCGCGTGAAAACTTTGGTTCATATTATATTTATATATTTATTTAATCACATAATGTTTGGTATGCATCCAAATTTTTCTTAATAAGTGCCGGATTTTTACCAGTTTTCTGCAAATAGACAGTAATATTACATGATTGCCAAACCCGTTAATTACTACATTAGACAATATTCATCTTCGATGAGATGTCAAAAAAAAAAAAAAAAAATTAAAAAAAAAATTAAAAAAATAACATGAGACGATATTTTATTTTAGTGTGTCGTAGTCCACCAATGACAGTTTTGAATCATAGTGAAATATAAATAATTTATATAAATGAATGATTTATTCTAGTCATTCTCACAAAAGTAAGTAATTTAAATGATCCAAAACATCAAATTCAACCTTTAACCGCTAAGTGGGGGCCGTTCAGGCCTTGAGAAAGTAAAATTGTTGAATTATTCCGTTCCCTCCTGCACGACACACTCGTATCTTTCAATTCTAAAACAATGTTTTAGAATTGAGTACCTAAACCCTGATGATGACAAGGTTCTTGTCGAAACTGGTTGGATAAAGAGTACCAATAAAAAGTGGTTAAAGCAAAGTTGTTTTATTGTATAAACTTAATAGAATGTGCCACAAAGTATCTGCGAAAAACATTCAAGAAATTATATTTTATAAATATTAGAGTACTAAGCTTTGAGAATAGGTGTCTGCGGAGAATTTTAGGCGTGCGGTGGTTTGACTTTGTGAGGAATGAAGAGATAAGGCGTAGGGCGCAGCAAATCTTGGTCACAACTGTCGTCAAGAAAAGGCGATTCAGTTGGCTTGGCCATGTACTCCGCATGCCTCCTGAGAGCCTTAATCATGCTTGCCTCTTTTACAAGGCATCAGGTTCACGCCGCCCAGGACGACCACTGCTGACAATTCGTCGGCAGTTCTCGTCAGACTTGGGAGGATTCAAGGGAGCTGGCAGCCGACAGAAAAGCCTGGAGACAGTTTGTGGACTCCATATGCTCCACCTAGGGAGCGGATATGGTTTAATTATTTATTATTATTAAATATTAGACTGTAAAATTACTTTATTATTTAATTTCACCCCCCCCCCTGGAAATCGAACCCGGTACCGCCAGCACGGTAGCTAAACACACTTACTATTACACCGCGGATGCGGAGAGACAAACTTCTTAGGATGGGAATACCAAAGAGAGTAATAATGTACGTCTTAAGCCAAAGAGTAGATTGTCACCATCGATTATTCTCACAATCGTAAGAAGTATTCTCACAATGGAGTAGGATGTATTATTATAGAAAAGAGTCCATTTTAAAATGAAATGAGAGCACATTTAAATAAGTAATGTTAATAAGTTGGTATGATATTGTGCACCGCTAGGTAGTAAAACGGAGGCATTCGAGTACATAGCCATGTTTGATTTCCCGTGAGACTTTCCGAAATTTACCTTTTCGCTTTAATATTTCCCGAGGCAACTTTATAATCGAGACTATCATTGATGAACATGAACGCGTTTTGTGAATAATTTACCCGACGACGCGCCCGAGAATATGCTATGTATCTAGTGGTAAATCGTCCGACAGTATGCCGACACACTAAGGACAGTTGCCGTATCTGCATACCGCTTGAGACTTGACATTTAGTTGAGGTTTTCAGTACAAGGATCAACCTCTATTGTAGCGATGCCAACTTGATATTTCGAATTATTTTTTGACATCTCATCAAAGATGAAGAGGAATATGGAGGTCTGGGCATTTACGGAGTTGACGACCGTCATAGGCTGGTTTAAGTGATCACTTACACACGTGTAACGTTCACCAATTCTACCTATTATTGACAACCACACTACTCAAATTCTTGGAAGTTCTATATAAATGAACCAATTTTTGAAACATTATTCACTAGAACTTCACCAGAGACATCTATTGGTGAGATGAAAAGAATATGAAAAAAATAAAAAATAAAAATATGAAAGTGACTCCTGTAATAAGAGATAATCCAGATTTTTTGAAAAAATATTTGGACACACTCAAAAAAGGTTGTAAATAAATTGTCTGGTCAAATTAAAAGCTTAAATAATAAAAATGAAAATGATATTTTCTGGCGTTTCTCATGAGTGTGATTATAATATAAGTTCTATATATATAAACCAACATTGAAGCATTCTTCTTGAATCACTAGAACTTCACTAGAGACATCTATTGGTGAGATGAAAAGAATATGAAAAAAATAAAAAATAAAAATATGAAAGTGACTCCTGTAATAAGAGATAATCCAGATTTTTTGAAAAAATATTTGGACACACTCAAAAAAGGTTGTAAATAAATTGTCTGGTCAAATTAAAAGCTTAAATAATAAAAATGAAAATGATATTTTCTGGCGTTTCTCATGAGTGTGATTATAATATAAGTTCTATATATATAAACCAACATTGAAGCATTCTTCTTGAATCACTAGAACTTCACTAGAGACATCTATTGGTGAGATGAAAAGAATATGAAAAAAATAAAAAAATAAAATATGAAAGTGACTCCTGTAATAAGAGATAATCCAGATTTTTTGAAAAAATATTTGGACACACTCAAAAAAGGTTGTAAATAAATTGTCTGGTCAAATTAAAAGCTTAAATAATAAAAATGAAAATGATATTTTCTGGCGTTTCTCATGAGTGTGATTATAATATAAGTTCTATATATATAAACCAACATTGAAGCATTCTTCTTGAATCACTAGAACTTCACTAGAGACATCTATTGGTGAGATGAAAAGAATATGAAAAAAATAAAAAAATAAAATATGAAAGTGACTCCTGTAATTAGAGATAATCCAGATTTTTTGAAAAAATATTTAGACACACTCAAAAAAGGTTGTAAATAAATTGTCTGGTCAAATTATAAGCTTAAATAATAAAAATGAAAATGATATTTTCTGGCGTTTCTCATGTGTGTGATTATAATATAAGTTCTATATATATGAACCAACATTGAAGCATTCTTCTTGAATCACTAGAACTTCACTAGAGACATCTATTGGTGAGATGAAAAGAAGCTCTTCATTGAGCAGAAACTCTTTTATTAGTATGTGAGGTCCGAATCCTGGATTATAATCACACACATGAGAAACACCAGAAATATCCTTTTCATTTTTATTATTAAAGCTTATCATTTGAACAGATAATTTATTTACAAAACTTTGAGTGTGTCCAAATACTTGTTCACAAAATCTGGATTATCTCCAATTACAGGAGTTAGTTTGTTTTTAAACACTTTTTTTGGCACTTTTTGGCAACATGTTAAAAACGAAGTTTTATTTTTTAAAAATTTTAATTGGAATGGAAAAAAATAAGAGTAGCAATACCAAGTATCCAGTTCCACATTTCTGTGGCACATATTGGTAAAATTAAAATTGAATGTTGATTAATGACCGTTCGTTCTGCGACATTCAGTATAACTACACCCCTTTCTCGATTATCACCCTCGTAAATTACACAAGAATAAACATGATAATAATAGTTCCGCTATGTTGATTGCAAAGTTTACAAAAGAAACGATATTTTATATTGCCCCATTATGCTCCGAGACCCTTCCCTTCAACAGCGCTTCAAGAAAAATATGCCCGGACGATTGAAAACTTAAAGTTTATATATTTCTAAATATCATATTATTTTTTGACATCTCAACATTGATGAAGAAGGATATGGAAGTCTGGGCATTTACGGGGCATACGATCGTCATAGGCTGGTTTAAGTTATCACTTTACACACGTGTAACATTCACGAATTCTACCCATAACTGTCAACCACAAACTCTAGGAATTTCTATATGTATAATAATAATAATAATAATAAAACCCTTATCTGCACCCCAGTGGTGCATAGGGCACTGCGTCATATAAACGCAGTGTTATCTTGATCGTTTACACATGAAGGAAAGGTGATCAGCCTTCCGCTTCAGGTACCAGTCCAGGGTAATATTGAATAAATATGACAGTGAAAAAATCACTTATATTTATTTTACCCCCCTTGGGAATCGAACCCGGGACCTCCAGAACGGTAGCCGAGCGTGCTGACCATTACACTACGGAGGCGGACATATATATATATATATATATATATATATATATATATATATATATATATATATATATATATATATATATATATATATATATATATATATTTTAATTTTGAAATAAAGTGCGTGAATCACTGGAAATTCACTAGAGACATCTATTGGTGAGATGAAAGGAGCTTTTTCATGAGCAGAAACTCTTTCGTTTGTATTTTAGGTCCGAATCGTGGATTTAAATCACATACATGCGAAACGCTAGAAAATATTCTTTCCATTTTGTTATTTAGCTCATAATTTGACCAGTTAGTTTATTTACAACATTTTGAGTGTGTCAAAATACTTTGGATTATCTCCAAGCAAAGGAGTTATTTTCACATTATTTTTTTGGCATCTTAACATGAAGTATGGACGTTCCTATATGCAATGCCAAGACTTCCATATTTTTCTTCATCTATGTTGAGAAAGAATAATATGGAAAAGAACTCCTATAATTGGAGATAAGCCAGATTAGTAAACAAGTATTTCGACACACTCAAAATGTTGTTTCTTTATTTTAGTATTGGCACTCTTGAAACAATAGGCAGCGTATTTTGGTTCATGGAAATTATAATTTGATCACATCTGTGCAATAAACTTGCAGGATATCGTTCGGATGATTCATGCCACCATAAAAGCGAAGGTACATATTACACACATTAACGATCTTACAAATTTTACGTGGGAATATTTTTATAACGTAATAAATATTAGTTATATACGTTTTTATCAGTTTAGGATATAATAATGTTAGGAGTAATTAGTGACTGTTATATTCATCGTCCTATTTTAAATTTTAAAAAAATATATATTTTTTGACATCTCATCAAATATGAAGAAGAATACGGAAATCTGGGCATTTACGGGTCTGACGACCGTCATAGGCAGGTTTAAGTGATCACTTTACACACGTGTAACATTCACCGATTCCCTCCATTATTGACAACCACACTACTCAAATTCTTTGAGGTTCTATATATTGCATATGAACCAATTTTTGAAACATTATTTTTGAATCACTAGACTTCACTAGAGACATCTATTAGTGAGATAAAAAGAAGCTTTTTATTAAGCAGAAACTCTTTTATATAAAATATTATCAAATATTTCTATATACATATAGAAAAATTTGTGTTTTTATTATTTACACAAATATTTCAATTTCATACTTTTTCTGTGAACCTAAGCGGCTCATAGAGTGGTGGTAGAGTGGGTTCGAACCAAGAAACTCTGACTTCAGAGTCCGCGACACTAACCACGGGACCACAACCCGACACATATATCACTGAAATATAACATATGTACATATATTATGCAATATTTTAAGTGTGTTCAAATATTTTTCATCAATCCTAGTTTGTCCCAACATATGAAAGATGAAAAATAATATGTAAATCTGGGTATTTACAGGGCTACGACCTGTCATAGGCTGGTTTAAGTGATTACTTCATATACGTGTTGTATTCAACATTCTACCCATGATTGACAACGACAATACTAAAATTTTGGAGGTCACAATTATAATTCAATTGATACTTTCTTTCACATACTAATTCTCCGCACCATCTGTGGTTGAGTTGAGTAGATTTTATTGTAAGGAAGGATCTTAATTAAATGTACTTTGGTAAAATTTCTCCTGAATTATTTTTATAAACAAGGAGGCGCACGAAAATGTATATACTCATTTAATTTCATTATTTAAGCATAAATACAACTTTTGAATTCTAGATAATGTGTTTGTCAATCATATGTATAATCGTGAATACTAAACAGAAATAAAGTGATCACTTAAACCAACCTACGACCCGCGGTAAAACATGTAATATTTTTCATATTTATTTAAACGTATAAATACAAAAATCACATTTATAATATTCCCCATGAGTAATTTTCATTAATCATTTTAGGAAATGGAATTAATGTTAACAAAACTGAAAAACAAATTTACGAGTATGTTTGTCAATGATGGGTACAATTGGTGAAAGTTACACGTGTGTAAAGCGATCGCACAAACCAGCTTATGACGGTCATAACCCCTGTAAATTCTCAGAGTTCCATGTATGTTAAGATGTCAACAATAATGTAAATGTCTTTTCCATTCGAATAAAATAGACATAGTCATACCTTTTATAATCCAGCACCAACAAAGAACTATTAAAAAAAAATCCTTTATTTATCGAAGTTGTGGGAAATTTAATGAATGTTGTACCCACCTTGATATGTTCTACTCCAATCTTTCAAAATTTAGAGCTAAATTGTTTGAAATCTTATAAACCTAAAAAAGTAATTCCATTCCCTATCCTTTCCTTTTCTTCTTTTCCTATCACTGCCATCTCCTTTTCTCTTTATCCTATCCTTGTCTCATGTCTCTTCCTTTATATAGACCTCTCTTATGTATAGTTGTGAAGAACTATAATTGGTACTCATGATTTTATTTTTTGTATTCTGATGTATCATATATTGTAACTGTTGTTCTTCCTTCCAATAAAATAAAATAAAATAATTTGAGGCCAGAATATGTAATCTAATTGCGAATGCAGCTATCGCACTGCAGCCCGGTTATCTAAAGGTGAGGTGGTCACTGTACGTAGTGTCCATCTCGTCTGATAAGGTACATGGCGGACTTAATGTTTGAAAGCTTTCACCCTTGTGGATAGCTCGGGGGTGAGCTTCCCTACCCCTCCCCCGAGACTGACCGCCACGGCTCGGAGTGGTGATGTATTGCCCGGCCAGGGCATTACTCACAGCCTCTTACTGCCCGACTGCCGGCGTAACAGACCACGATAAGATAATTCCATATGCGAGCCCACCGCCGTAAAAATAGACCCCGATGCTAAATGATAAAAAAACTTTTCAAAGTGGATTGAATCGCTTAGTGAAGAATCGTTATTTATCCTCTACGCGTTCTGAAAGGAGGTATCCGCACAATACTGACGCATCTTCTGCTAGCACGAGAGTCGACTTAAAAAATAATGAGTTGAAACGGCGTTCGAACACAACTACTTATGATAGTACCTTCTACGTTTTCCGATACGCGATATTTCTTCATCTATTATACATTTGAAAATGTGGGTTTTCTAACATCTATAATAAAATTCGTAATGATACATAAAAAATTAAGTGCAATGTAAAAATTATATAATTACATTTTGACATCTCAATGTATGTAGATGAGAAGAATATGAAACCTGGGTGCTTAAAAGGCTCGATTTAAGCATTTTATTTTATCAGTGTGGTTATCATTTTTTTTATTGCAAAAACAATTTTCTTGCAATATAATTTTAAAAATAATTTTTATGTAATGTGCCCTCGGCAACGAAGAACTCAGTGAGAGGACATTATTGTTTTTTTAATTTGTTTTATGTGACAAAATTTTATAAATAAAATTATGTGTGTATGCATGTATGCACAAACATTAATTTGATTTCGTATCTGATTATTTTTTACTATTATTTTATGTTAAGTTTTCTTTTTTCTTGTATTTTGAGTTTGTCAAAATCTTTGTTCAAATACTTTTGATTTTTCTCCATTTATTTATAATTAAAACAGTTTTTATATTAGTTATTATTATTGCATATAATTATTTATAAAGATAATTTCTGGTTTAAAAAAACAGACTTAACGCAAGCGTAGGTTACACACGTGTTTGATTTTTACGATTAAAATATTATTTTTAAAAAATATCCTTGTTTGTGGTTATTTAAAATCGAGTTTTATTATTAAATAATTCATAATTTCATTTTCTAAAATCGTATTCGATGAAATTGTTTGATTGCCTCCAGGATATAAATAAAACGCAATGACCATTCGATCTCCTACCATAGAATAATACAATTAAACTTTCAATTTCAACGATTTAAGCTGTTAATTTCGTATTTTAAATTCCTTTTCTAAAGTAATTTTTATAACTTTTGTTATTTAGAGATAATAAGGATAAGAAGTGGAAAAAAATAGCTTAGTAATCATGTTTGCTTATTTGCAAACATTATTCGTTTCCTCCACGTTCATGCATGTCCTCATACATACCCGCCGATTATCTCGACTCCTAACCTGACCGCTTTCAAGTATTTGACATACATGGTCGTGACAATTTTTTCTCGGTTTTTCTCTGCTACTTTGTCCAACTACATTCGACTCGCAAATTTGTTTAATAAAAATAATCTTGGATGATTTATATAGCGCCATTTTCATTAAAAAAAACTACCTCAAGGGCGCTTATACAGGTATGTATGTATTATGATATTTAAATGATAATGAGAGAAAATTTAAAAAATATATTAATGAAAAACTTCGTCAATCGGCTGAGTCTGAAGGCAGGAAAGTCGATCCGCCGTATTATTGCGTTTTACCGTTCTTTCCACACTCAACGTGCACAGTAAAATTTCGTTTTTAAAATTTATTTTTTTAATTCTGGTCTGCTTAATTAATGATAAAATGATATTACTTTATGTAAAACGTCATCATTTTATCATTTATGATAAAATGATGACGTATTACATAAAGTATTGCGTATTAAAGAACAAGAATACGGATTCCATCCCTCATCTAAATTCACCTACTCGCTTAGCGTATTGTGTATTACTTGTTAAAGTATCTATCTCAAGCCACCTCTATTTCAACCCCTCTGCACACGCTGGGGCGCAGGTCCGCTGGAAGCACCTCTTAAATTATAATGTATGGCGACCGCGTAATGGCCAAATTTATAGCTACCATGGTAATACGGTTGGTTTACATTAACCAGATATGTATCATACAAGAAAGCTTTCGTGAAGACGTTGAAAGTGAATTTATCTACCAGAATGGTATACAAATGAAATATATCGGCAGAGTCCAAAATCATTCATTAGTACCGTAAAGTGGGTATACATTGCACCAAAATACTGCATTTTTTCAAAAAATTGTCTATTCAGATCAGGTTTTTTACTTTTTCTGAGGTTTCAACTATTGCAATGTAATAACACATATACCTGTAACATGTCTGATACGTTTTTAAATTTTTATCTATTTTGGCTGTATTTTTTTTTATATTTATATTTTGGTGCAAAGTATCCCGGGGTAAAGTACAACTTTGCACCATGATATTTTCTCTACACTTTTCGTACTAGAATCCAAATTTATGCAAAGTAAAGGCTATCCTACAAGTTTTGTTGCACCTTATGAAGGGTTTTGGCTCACAGTTCACTAAATGCAGATTATAATATTGTATAATTATGGAAAAATAAGACACTTGATAGAAATTTTTTTTTTAAATATTGAAAAATCTTACAAAAAAGTTTTTTTTTTCAATACTGAAGGCTTAAAATTATATAAAATAAAAGGTGGATATTAAAACATATCGTACTATATAGGTAATAGGAATTAAAATTAAATAATGTCTAAATATGGTCAAGTTCCGGGTCGGTAAAGAAACCACTTTTGGATTGCATTTTCGGTTCTTTTATGGAACCCGCTACATACTTCCAAGAATATTGAAGAAAGTCATCCTTCATCGGCCACTTCCACGATTTGAGACTCTCCTGCATGGATTTAACAGCTCTGTCTTTCTTTATTTCCAAAATCTGTCCCGGAAATTTTTCTCCTTCATAATGAAATATGACATATTTTCCCACCTTCTTTTTTACTGGTCCTAATGAAACGGAAGAACAAATACGATAACTGGTTTCAGTCATCGTTTTTGTTCTTCTCCCTCTTCCTCAAAGCTTCCGTGTGAACTATAATCAGTTAATGCTAGATATGCTGGAAGTTTCGATGCGGAAGGTGGGATCATTGATGTAGTTGGTTCAGGTAGCATTTGTGTCTCGTCAACGTTCATTTCGACATTTGGATCGCGAGCAATGCTTTTACCTGGTTCTATCGGTATCGTTTTCCTGCGTTTTAAGACTGAATTCTTTGAGTTGAATCTGTTTTCTTCCAAAAACTGTTGAAAACTCTGGCGCACGTCATCGTCATACGCTTTTAATGGCAACCGATTAAGCAACTGACTAGTTTTAGCAACAGTCAAGGTTTTATGTCTTTGCAAAAATGATCTTATCCATTCAGAGCCTGGTACGTTGTTCTTTAATATTCGTACTCTTCTGCCAAATCTATCCAAATAGGCTATTAGAATGTAGCGAATGTTAAAAACACTCACTGGGAAACCGTACTCACTCATGTCTACTATGCAGTTTACGAAGGATTGCTCTTCGCCCTTGTCACATATCGGAGGTTTTCCCACAGTTTTGTGTGCTGACCTTTGAGCTTATAGTTAATCGTCCTTCTGGGGATATTGAAAATTTCTTCAGCCTTTCTTTGACTGATTGTACCATTTCGAATGGCCTCCAAACACTGCTCCACTCTCTTCGGTGTAAAATCGCAGTATCGTCTGGCATAAGGCCGCTGTTTGTGTGTTCTTGACATTTTTGAAAAAAATACACCATCAGGAATTAAGTAAGTACACAAAACCAATAGATATTTAGCAAACATGTCAAGTTGTATTAGCCGTTTTAAGACTTTTCATCAAATTAATTAACTATGGCCTTTTGTGGATACTTTGCACTTGGTGCAATGTTACCCCAAATGTGGTCAATACAAGTCAGTTCTTAAAAAAATATTATTTTTACATAAACTTGACAACGTAACTAAAAAATACAGCATTTGAGAAAAGCAGGGCCTATCTACCTACGATTTAGAGACCACTCACTTGTTGTAACTAGTTTCAGTATACTGATTCCACTGGATTTTTTCGGACACAATTTTCAGACAGAAAACTTTCTTTACGTTCGGACAGGAAAAACGCATTGAAGCAATAGCGACCGACAGTTACTTCTTTAAACTAAAAAGTAGATTGAAATGCCATCTATCAGAAACAATAGAAAGTAGAATAAAAAATGACATGTATCAGAGATGACCAGCTCTACAATTTCTTTACAGAAGGTGGTGCAAAGTATCACCCATGGTGCAAAGTATACCCACTTTACGGTACCTTTGTAAAAATAAAATTACTCGATACATTATCACACTCGATTTTAAAGGCAAATTATTAGATTAGGCTTTCGTGAAGATGTTGAAAGTGAATCTATCTATCACAACGATATACAAATGTAAAATATTGCCAGAGTTCAAAATGTTATCTTCAATAATATACATATATATAAAATATAAATATTCGATACATTAGCGCATTCGTTTCAAAAGGAAAATTTCGTGAAGACGATGAAAGTGAATTTATCTACCATAATGGTTTACAAATATAATATATTGCCTCATTTAAAATTGTCATCATTCATTGGTACATTTTAGACTCTCCCTTAATTTTGAAATTGATTATTTTTTAACGCAAAGGGCCATTTTTTCGTGTTGCTACAAAAAACTTAAATAACAAATTTCCGATAATTTTAAATACAAGTAAACTTATTTAAATATAAATAAACCCGTGCAAATATAAATACAAATAAAACATTTTCTTACAAGTTATGCTATAGTACAAATGAACAGATAGCACTCACTCGCTTTACCGTTATTCAAATGCAATTAGATGCGATATTATTTTTTAATATAACACTTTGAACCACTATTATATCAAGAATAGGAAAACCTCTTTTTGTTGGAATTTTTTATGGCCTCGTCGGCACAGGTTAGAATCATCGTACAGGGATGAAATTTCGTATCTAAAAAGTTATGCTAGTCATAAAAATTTAAGGCGGCATGCGTTTTCAAATTCGAAAAAAAATTTGGCCACATAGGGGACACCCAATAAATATAAATATTCGATACATTAATGATTCAAATGGTAAATTGATGAAATGATCATCTTCAGTAAATATATAATATAATGTATGATTAGATACAGACTCATGACATTATTTGAATGAATTATATCAGAATACATCATAGTTTTAATTGAGTATAATTACGTCTCAGTATCTATACTTCAAGAACTATTTTTAGATGGTTATATTTGCTTACGTATCAGTAAACAGTGATAAGATATGAATACAATAGCTAATTATTTATATATAT
Organism: Brachycentrus maculatus; assembly: GCF_059751285.1. Lineage (NCBI taxonomy): Eukaryota > Metazoa > Arthropoda > Insecta > Trichoptera > Brachycentridae > Brachycentrus > Brachycentrus maculatus. Next base: position 3,636,095 of record NW_028280897.1, on the reverse strand, counting down.
ATAAATATATATACATATATATATATATATATATATATATATATATATATATATATATATATATATATATATATATATATATATATATATATATATATATATATACATATATATATATATATATAAACATAAGTGTACCCTTCAATTGGATTTAAAGCTAAGGAAAAATAATTTATGAATAGGTTGGTGGATTAGGTTACAAATATGTACATAAATGTGTTAATTCGCTTATTTGTGTATTCGATATATGCAAGTTTAGTTATGAAAATATTAGTTATGTTAGATGGGTATCTAACATAACTTATATTTTGAATCGAATACACAAACAGGCGAATAAACACATTTATATACATATTTGTAACCTAGTCCACCAACCTTTTCATAAATTCATTTTCACAGGAAGAAAAATAGGAACAAAGAAAAGATGATTACAATTGAAAGAACAGAATATAAGTGGTTAAGTACATTTTGCCATTGTAAGCAGTGGATAGAATAGATATTTATTTGATTATTTGCGTCTATAAAAGCACGGCTTTCTCAAGATATTAAAAAGTAAGTGAGAGAAATGGGTCGCAAATGTGACCACTATATCTTAATAAACATATTTCTTGATGCAATGTGCATTGATTTCATGTGATGTAAATCTTTAGTAGTGTATCTCGACGAATAATAACAAATGTTAATAAAATATAAATGTTTTATTTATTGTTTCGGCGTTAACTTTGCGGTAAGACATGTTTCAAGGATTAAAGAAAACACTTGTTTTATACCACTTAAATGTAAATGGTTACAATTCGTGATTTCAATATCTAGGAAATAGAAGTATTCCATCATAAAAATGAGGTTATTTTATTTCAAACCAATTTTTAAATCCGTATTTCAGCATTAGATATGATTAAAAAGTTATTAATCTTGATGCTAAAAAAATGTCAAATAATTTATTATATTAGTCATATGAGCACATTGTAACGAATTAAGACAAATTTAAATGTTATTGATACTTTTTTTTTGACACCTCAATATAGATGAAGAAGAATATGGAATAAGTCTAAGCATTTACGAGGCTTACAACCGTCATAGGCTGGTTTGAGTGATCACTTTATACACGTGTGACATTTACTAATTCAACCCATGATTGACAACCACACTACTCAAATTCTTGGAGTTTATTTATACCATATATTGTTCAAATTTGAAACATAGTGCTTAAATTCAATAGAATTTCACCAGAGAAATCTATAGTGAGATGAAAGAAGCTTTTTATTGAGCAGAATTGAGAATGATGTTATTAATATGTACAATTTCACAAGACATTATTTCAATGCGTATAATCCAATGCTCAGCAATAATATATCTTTAAAAAAAGGTTGATATTTTTTAAACCAATTTTGAAATCCATATTTAAACATTTGATTTCATTAAAGAACTAATTATCTCGATAATCAAAATGTTAAATTATTTATTTGTTACATGAGTACATTACATATTGATGAATTATAACAAATTAAAATGTATCTAATATGTACATGTTTGCAAGTCGTTGTTTCTGTATGTATAATTCAGTAAAAACAAAAAGTCTATCTTAAAAAAAAGGATGATATTTTAACCGATTTTGAAATCCATATTATAACATTTCGCTCACTCCTTTCAAGAACGTCATAAATCAAAAATCGTCAATTTTCAATTGTGCATGTTTTCGGAATGCCCAGAAAATGTTCTATATCCCAGCAAAAATGGCATATTTTTAACTTAATATTTACTCGCTACAAGGCAGAAAATGTAGTTTTTGCATTTTTAAGAAAATGCATAGTTTAATTATTTTTTTAAATATACTAAATATTTTTCGAATGGAGAAAAAACCTTCAGGTTGTATCTAAAAAGATCTGTTGCACAGTAAAAAGTTCAATAAATGTCTTGATATTTATTTTTAATAAATTGTGTTTTTAAACTTTAAAAACGTTCTACTTACTGAAAAATCTTTTTTTTTATTTATGACGTTCTTGAAAGGAGTGAGCGATTTGATTTCTTCAATGTACTTGTAATTTCTCGAAAATCGAAATGTAAAATAATTTATTAGTTATATGAGCACATAATATATTGACGAGAAATGACAAATTCGAATTTATCTAATGTATACAATTTCGCAAGTCATTATTTCAATACGCATAAACCAATAGGTACTTAGTAATAATCTATCTTAAAAAGAGATATTTTTCAAACGATTTTTAAAATCCATATTTTATACTGGATTTTATAAAAGCATTATTAATTTTGATGAAATCTGTAATAATTGATACGAGCACTATCTAAAAATGTAACACAAAATACAGATAACCATCTATATTTATTTATAAAATGATAGTATGTATAAAAATATCGTTTTCAACCTTGGAGAGTAATAATTAATTTTGATTAACCTCGAGTAATGAAATCATTCGCATTTCTGAGCATAATGCATTAATATGAGTAATACTGTGTAACTTATACTCCGCACAAATAAAGGGGGATGTTGGTGAAAGGGCACCCTAATAATAAATAAATTGTAACATTTGGCGCTATTCGTTCAACCCTGATTCGGAGAGCTATATAATGTGTTGTACAAAGATTGGATTGTACAACATGTACAATTGTATACCGGCTTGCTGTTTACAGCCCTGGAGATATTTTCCTGACTTAATTTAAATTTATCCTTCCACCCTTATTAGTGTACCTAGATTGCACTACTTAGGTACTTAGTTTTTCATTTATGGCATTCAACTCTTAGGATAAATTATTTATTGACTTGGTACTAACATTCTGAAATGACATATTGTTTTTTTTTAAATTAAACATTTGTATAATAGCACTTAATAAGTTATATTTCATTACACACTACTCGTTTCGAAAATTGAAAAGCTATTTGGATGCATTTGAAGAGGTTTCCATATTTTAGATACATAACTCGCGTTATTTTAGATACATAATTAACGTAATATATTATTAGATTAAAACCAATATTTTTAGCTTTTCCTCTTTATTTTTATTTGACCAGCAACCGAATTTCGTCGTTACCGACATCATTAGACTGGTGTCGGTAACGACAAAATGAATGATGTCGGTAACGACGAAACCCGGTCGTTAGTCAAATAAAAATAAAGTGGAAAAGCTAAAATAATTGGTTTTAATCTAATGATATATTAAAAATGCAATTCTATCACGAAATGTCAGTGGATAATATAAACATAATTAACCCATTTTAGATACATAAATCCCGTTTGGGTCAATATCCACATCAGAAACTTTTTACCATTAATAGTCTGAATTTAACAAAAAATATTAATTGATGCGCTTTTAAATTTATGGTGCACCACTAGTCTAATAATTTCGGTAATAACGAAACCCAGTCACTAGTTAAATTAAATTCATTTGGGAAAAACTATATACTTAGTTGTTATTATGTGTTCTGAATTGATTTCTGGAGTCCATCATGAGAGAAGCGTTCATTTTCTTTTCCGTTATCGCGGTTTCTACTGTCTATTCCTGGGTCAGTGTCCTACTCTATGGTCGCTTTGTCCGTTTCCGCTGATTTGGTATCCGGTCATCCATGGATTTGGGTTGTTCATAAAGCGTCATTTTCCCATCGTGTAACGACGTTCGTTGATTTTGTCCGATCAATTCGAAAAAATCGTATTCATTCCTGGGCAGTATATCGTAGATAGTGTTATAAACTTTGAAAACATATTTAGTTCTTTTAATTTACGTCATTAAAACGTCAAGTTCTTGTGTATAACGGATAATTATCGTGTTTATTTTGATTGCGAGACGCCGCCGCCATTTTGAGTGCGCGGTAATTGTTTACAAACACCGTGAGAAGTGTGTGAATCTTATTATTATTAAGTGTCTCGTCTTCTATAAAAACAAAACTAAAGAAGTGCTCGTATTATAAACTTTCGCTTCAATCCAAACGGCATTGTCGCGCATTTACCGAAAAAACTTTTCATTTCGAATATTTTATAAACAAAACGACGCCATCTTGAAACACGTGTTTGTTGTTTACAAACATCGTGCGAGTCAAGATTTTCAAGGGCGACGGATAGTTAATTAAATTTTTATAGAACTTTATGCTTTGTGCCTAATTTCATATAAATTTTCACATCTGTCCGAAAACACCGATCTTTATAGAAAATGAGTGATACAGAAAATGTTTCGCCATTATCGCCGGTAGCTGGGCCTTCTCAGCGCAGTGAATCTCGAAAAAGATCCTGCGATCCATCCGTTTTATCGTCAGATTCAGAGTCTCCTGAACCGCGTCAGCAAAAGCGCCTTAAAGTGTTAATGGACCCACGGATAGACTATCTAGTTCAGCAGATAGGACTTTTGACTGACGCCGTGTTCCAAAGTCAAACCGGGGCTAAGGTCGCGGCGCCAGGCGACACTTCTCCCGTAGACTCGGGATCGCAAGAAGACGACGACGGTTTTCTACAGCAGCCTCCTGGACTAGAGGAACACGAGGATCCTCAGGATATCCAAGAAGAGCTGCAGCTGGATTTCCAGGAACCCAGCACAGTAGTCAAGGAACCTATCCATCCAACAGCAAATCCCATCAGGATTCGAGCCTTAGAAAAGCTGCAACACTTTGGTAGTGAAAACTGGGCAGGCGTGCGATATGCTGATGTCCAGAAGAAATTTCTGGCAGAGCCATCGTTTGTTGAATTGAAAGTCAACGACGAGCTCAGACGCTGCGATGTCAGCTCCCCTGCCCAGGCTTCGCTGGAAAGGTCTTTCGCCGCTCTATCTCATGCCCTCCTCATACAAAAAGAGGAGTTTCAATCAGGGCTCCAAGAACTGGTCAATTGGGCCGCTGATAAGAACACAATTCTTAATAAAAGAAACGTATTCGATAAAGTAAAAGTTTTGTTTGCTCCTGACTCCGCATACCAGAAGGTTTCCGAAGATATTCTTCAGATGGTATGTGGCAGGCGCACAGAGGCGGTACAATTCCGCAGAAAATCCATCCTCGGGGAAGTCAGAGACGAGCATGTCAGAGAGGGACTTTGCAAAATCCCTCCTTGCTCAGAATATCTCTTTGAAAAGGGGAATCTGACGGCCTTCCTCTCTAGGGTAGGTACCTCTGACAAGCTTACGATAAAACCTGCAACAACCCATCCTTTATCAAGACCCCAGGTTCCTACCAGAAAAAAGCCAGATAACCAGTTTTTTCGTGAACAGCGAAGGCCTCTCGCTAACAAAAATAACGGTCCTCCCAGAGGAGAAGCTGGCCCCAGCAAATTTTCCACCAAGAAAAAAGGGGGAGGCAAGTCTACTTCTGGTAGTTCAAAAGGAAAGTTTAGAGGAAGGCACACTCGAAATTGACGCCAGAAGGAATCCATTTCGCGGGGGATGCTTAAAGTTATTCCAGGCAGCATGGGCGACACTGGGAGCACCAGCATTTATGCTAAAAATGATAAGGGGGACACGAATACCATTTGTGTCAAAACCTCCTTTGATAATGCCACACAAGAATACTTTAAATCACTTCAGCACACCCCCTTCTGCCGAGATGGACTCCCAAATAAAGGAACTCACCGAGAGCGGTGTTCTGGAAGCCGCGGATCTCACTCCCAGCTTCTTATCAAAAATGTTCCTAACACCAAAATCGGACGGCTCCTCACGGGTAATCTTCAACTTGAAGTCCCTAAACCTGTTTTTAAACCCTGCTCCATTCAAACTCATAAGCCACTGCAAGGTTCCGGAATTTTTGCAACCAAACGATTGGTTGACAAAGATAGACCTCTCACAAGCATACTACCATCTCCCGATCGCATCAAAGCATCGGAGATTCTTGCGCTTGGTCTACCGAGGAAACTTGCTTCAGATGACAAGTCTGCCCTTTGGCCTTTCATCTGCTCCCAGAATGTTCGCGACCCTTACAAATTGGGTAGCCGAGTTACTGCGTCAGAAAGGTATACGGACAATCGTGTATCTCGACGACTTCCTCCTTGCGAGCCAATCCAAGGAAGATCTAGGCCGACAAACGCGGCTAGCAGTAAACACTCTACAATATCTGGGATGGAATGTAAATTTCCAAAAGTCAGTGCTCTCCCCAACACAAAAGTGCGAATACCTGGGGGTCGTATGGGACATGCGCAACAATCGCAAGTCCCTGTCAGAACGGAAGTGTGCGGCATTCCACCAATCACTTCGAGCGATACTGTCTTCTCGCCGATGGTCACGAAAGCAAGCGGAAAGTCTCCTGGGAAGGTTAAACTTTGCCAACTTCGTGGTGAGAAGAGGACGGCTGCACTGCCGACAATTGCAGATAGCGAGCAAACCGCTGAAGCAACTTCCACCCAGAAGATTAGTTTCAATGACCGAGGAGTGCTTGCAGGAGGTGGAATGGTGGTTAGAGAACTTGAACTTGTCAAGCACCATTCACAAGGAAATGTTCAGTCATTTCCTGACAACAGATGCCTCAGACCTGGCTTGGGGAGCAACTTTAGACGATTTAACCTTATCAGGTCAGTGGACCGTCCAACAGAAAAAGTGGCATTCAAACCGAAAAGAGTTGTTCGCAGTGCTTGCAACCCTTCAACACTCAGCTCACAACCTCTCCGGTTCAGAAGTCTTAGTGCAATCGGACAACAAATCAGTGGTTGCGTATATCTCCAAGGAAGGGGGCACCAGATCCTTAACACTTTTAAATCTGACCCAAGACCTCCTGATCCTTGCAGACAAGTGGGATATCTCGTTGACAGCTCAGTTTCTTCCCGGAAAATACAACGGAGACGCGGATCACCTATCTCGGGGAAAAACACCTCCGGAGTGGCACCTTTTACCGGCAGCAACCCAACCGATTTTCAATCTCTTCGGGCAACCCGATATAGACCTATTTGCTTCCGTAACGGCACACGTGACTTCGACATACGTGTCAAGAGATTGCACGGACTCGTGCGCAATCTTTCAAAACGCTTTCAGTCAATGTTGGGACTTCAATCTGGCCTGGATATTTCCTCCGCCAAATTTAATACCAAGAATCCTAGCACACCTGAACAAGGCGACCGGAACATACCTTCTCGCAGTCCCAAGGTGGCCGAGGGCGTTCTGGCGACCAGACCTAATACGCCGATCATTAGCGCCACCACTCAAAATAGCAAACCCGGAATCGGTACTAATCGACACATCCACCGGCAAACCTCCGCCCAAAAATCCAAGAACTGGAAATAGAAGTTTGGAAAATTGGGGGTGGGACGGCGTTTTGAGTAGATGGAATCCTGAGGAAAAGAATTTGCTTCTATCAGGGTGGCGAGCTTCGACGCTAAATACCTACAAGCCAGCTTGGGATAGATGGTGCCGCTGGGCATCAAATAACAATTTCCATCCTAACAAACCGTCTGCAAACCAGGTGGCCAGATACCTGGCGCAGTTGTTTATCGAAGAGAAATTGTCATACAATACTATACTAGTACATAAGTCAGCGATAGCAACATTCTGTAACCCAACAGCTGAGGAAAGTCTCAGCTCTAATTTTTTGGTAAAACATACCCTTAAAGCAATAGCCATGGCAAAGCCTACTCTCCCAAAATCTCCAATCTGGAATCCACAGATTGTTAAAGATTGGCTCTGTAAAAATAGCCCTAAACTAAACTCCTTATACGAGATATCGTGTAGAGTGGCAACACTATTGCTGCTCTCGTCAGGACGAAGAGTACACGACCTGACGTTACTAAACATCTCGGATGGAAACCTGCAGGATGAAGGCACTTCTATTATATTACATCCGTCTTTTGGATCAAAGACTGACACCCGGTTACACCAGCAATCCAGCTGGAAACTTTTAGAATCACCGGAGCTTAATATAAACCCAGTCTTTTGGACAAGAAAACTAGTAGAATTGTCCAAGGATCGAAGGTCGGAAGTGGATAACCTTAATAACCTATTTATAAGTACGAGGGGCCCCGTAAAAGCGGCTACAAGAACCATAATAGGAGGATGGGTAAAGAGCACGCTGAAAATGGCAGGAGTGGAAGCTACCCCCGGCAGTACACGCTCAGCGGTCGCATCCCTCAATTGGTTAGAAAACTACCCAATTGATAATATCTTAGAGAGAGGAAATTGGAAAAGTGAAAATACCTTCAGGAAATATTACCAAAGAGAGTTGCTTAATCACACCGTCTCAAAAGACTCCTCTCTAGCAAGCCTGTTTCAACCAGTTAACATCAAATAAAGGCATCACCCGGTCACCAGGAGATAACAGACAGATCTCTCATGATGGACTCCAGAAATCAATTCAGAACACATAATATCGGAGTTTTACCTACCATTAAAACTCTTATTATGTTTCTATTGATTTCTGGAGTCCAGGTAAGACCTACCTGGTGCATCATGAGCTTTATGAACAACCCAAATCCATGGATGACCGGATACCAAATCAGCGGAAACGGACAAAGCGACCATAGAGTAGGACACTGACCCAGGAATAGACAGTAGAAACCGCGATAACGGAAAAGAAAATGAACGCTTCTCTCATGATGGACTCCAGAAATCAATAGAAACATAATAAGAGTTTTAATGGTAGGTAAAACTCCGATATTTTATTATATAAAATGCAGTTCCACCAAGAAATGTCAGTACAGAATTGCAATAATCAGATAACACATGGGACAAGATGTATGGAAGGATGATATGTAGGTCATGGAAGATCCCGATAATTGCTGTTTTTTTTAAAATGGTTTCTACTTTTGGGACTTGGAATGTTGAAAATAATAATTCTATTGGATACCTTTCATTTTAAAATGACTTTAATGTTTGCTCTCTGAACTGTTTTAATAAGGTTCAAGGCGTTGTTGTAAGTTCCCCTCATCCAACAATGCCATACTGTAGTAAGAAGTAAACAATGGTAGTACACTGTTTTGAATTTTTCTATACCTTTATATTATCCACTGACTGCATTTTTCATAACTGAATTGCATTTTAAAATATTATTAGATTAAAACCAATATTTTTAGCTTTTCCACTTTATTTTTATTTGACCAGCGACCGGGTTTCGTCGTTACCGACATCATCAGACTGGTGATGTCGGTAACGACGAAATCCAGTCGCTGGTCAAATAAAAATAAAGTGGAAAAGCTTAAAATATTGGTTTTAATCTAATAATATATTTTCTATACCTACCTAAAATGTTTCGTACTTTAATAAATGAATAGAAACAATGCAGTCACTATTGTGAATGGTGGTTTGTATTTTTGGCGGTATTTGAAGTTTTTGCATTCTAAAAGATTTAAAATGTTTATTCGTATTCTTGATCACCTATTTTATTAAGAAATTATATAAAACATATTTGCTATCTATAAAAAAATAATAAAAAAATATATTAAAACACTTTATTCCATTTTGATAAAAAATCTATTATCACAAATGACGTGGTTGTATTGACGCAGAACGGAAAACAAATGGCAGAGTTATTAGTGTAATTATATTACATACGTTATCGCACAATTAATAAAAGATTTGTACATTTATCTTAATTCTACGAAAATCCCAAGTAATTAAAAATTATATTTTTAAAATTAATAAGCATCGAAAACTTTGTGGTATGCTAATATGACACTCTTCTCATTATTCATAATTAACATTGTGTAATACCACTCAAACACTACCTATGAATAACCATTTCATCTGTAGTCATCATCGCGGTCAACTGTACATTTTCTTTGCTTGTTCTCCAAGCCCTTATCCACACCCCAATGGTGCATTGTATCATATAAATGCAGTGTCATCTTGATTATTAACACACTTCAGGTACCAGTCCAGGGTAATATTGAGTTTATATTAGAGTGAAAAAATCCCTCATATTTATTTGACCCCACCCCCCCCCCCCCCCGGAAATCCAACCCGGGACTTCCAGAACGAGCATATACAGTAGCCGAGCTTGCTGACCATTAGACTACGGAGGCGGACTGTAGACTACAGTTAACTGCAATTGTCAACACTTGACCTGATGATGAAATGGTTATTCCGAGACCGGTAGTCATGAAGTACTGCTTTTACCTGGTAATATACAAAGTGACGTTAAAAGGTATAGTTGACTTTTTCTTTACAACATTTTGAGTGTGTCCAAATACTTGTTCACAAAATCTGGATTATCTCCTTATTATTATTTTGACTTTTTCTTTCTCTCTACGTTACATCATTCTTCTCTCTCATGTAACAAAATTGGCCTAATAAACGTGACGTGTCCTTGAAATTTCATTATCTATTCTAGTACAATTATCAATCATCGATTCGCCGCATAAGAATTTTCTCTCCAAAAACGCTTTCTAACTAACTAACCATCCGGTCGCTTCCCCACAGGGGTAGGCAGAGAGAATAAAACGCCACACCACTCTGTCTTTCGAAACATTATTCGCCTCTCTCGCATTCATGCATCTCCTCATACATACCCGCCGATTATTTCGACTCCTCACCAGAACACTTTCAAGTATTTGCCATACCTGATCGTGACAAGTTTTTTTCGGTCTTTTTCTGCTCCTTTTTCTATGGTTATCTCAGCTTGCATTCCTAACTTTTATATGATATGGTGATATTATATAACACTCTCCTTATGATTCATCGTTCACTTTGTGTAATACCACTTTAATGAACACTAATAAGTGACTACCGGTTTTGGGATAATCGTTCCATCATCAGGTCATTTTAATAAATTATTACTAATAAATGAAATTTTGAAAGAGAGAAAGAAAACAAATGAGCTTTCTTTTAAAATGTGTAGAAATGCAGTACTTGTAATATGTAGTAGCCGATATGTATGAGAGAAATAAACTAGGAATAAAGAGCGAAATCTATATTTGCCCGTGGCTGAAAAATGGCTCGTGAAATTAAAAACTGAATAAATGTTGCCAAATCAATAACGAAACAAAGTCAACAATTTGTTAATTGAAATGAGACCAGTCATTGGCCAAGTTACGCTTGGCTTGTTACTCCAAACCAGTCGGTACACAAAACTGAACTCATACAAAAATTATTTTAAATTTTATTTAATAAAATAACAACTATGTTATTTTTTCCAAATAAATTTTATTTGACCAGCAATCGGATTTCGTCGCAACTGACATGATCAGACTGGTCTGATGTTTATAATCTGATATTTATATAAGTTTATAAAATGTGGCAAAAGTATCTGCGAACAACATTCAAGAAATTTGTAATTTTCAAATAAATATAAAAAACTTTATTTTTATTAATCTTCTGTATTACAATCCAAGTAGACAGTGACAGAAATCTGCCTTATCTCTGTTAAAAATGAAAATTAAAAAAATAAAACAAAACAGTTTCCCGTGCATTTTCCCGCAAAATTGTCACAATGAAGCGGGGATCCGACTGTCACCGCCTGAAATTTCTCTCTGTTGATCTTGTTTTATTTTGCTTTTTTCCGAAATTCGCGCCAAATTTCTGTCAGCCACCCGACACGCTCCCAGTTCCACCCTGCCCTGCCACTTCTCCTGTCTGCTGCCAATTCAAAGGTCCTCAGGACACATTTCCCCCTATTTCCACCCTGCTCCATTTCAGTTTTCATCAAAGCTTCCAAAACATTATCGATATTTCGATCACATAAGGAAAAAAAAACTCTTATTTATTTTTTTACAAAAATGTTAATAATATTAGTATATAACCACTCACCGAGATTTTTATGTCAACGGTACCCGTCTCTTCGTCAGGACAGTCAACGTTTCGAAACCGGTAGACATAAAAATCTCGGTGACAGGTGACAATAAGTAAAAATGACTAACCACAAAGTAAATGCTTTAAATATTAATAATATTGAGAAAAAAACACGTTTACTCGTTATGAAGGAGAGAATTCGGAAACCATGTTGTCGATATTTATCATTTGGAAAGTTTACAAAAGAAACGATATTTTATATTGCCCCAATATGCTGCGAGACCCTTCCTTTCAATAGCGCTTCGTGAAAAATATGCCCGGACGCTTGAAAATTTAAAGCTCATATATTTATAATAAATAATATATATTTATAATATATAATATATAATATATAATAATATTTAAAATATTATATTATTTTTTTGACATCTCAACACAGATGAAGAAGAATATTGAAGTCTGGGCATTTACGGGGCTTACGACCGTCATAGGCTAGTTTAAGTAACCACTTTACACACGTGTAACTCTCACCAATTCTACCCATGATTGACCACCACACTATTCAAATTCTTGGAAAATCTATAAATTTGATCCAATTTTGAAACATTGTACATCACTTTTGTTGAGATGTCACAAATTAATATGATAAATAACTCATTTAATTGGAAAAAGTCCAGATTTGTGAACAAGTATTTAGACACACTCAAAATGCTGTGTTTATTTAAACTTCATGTTAGATAATAAATATGTATTTACATTGGCGAGGTTATTGCTAAGAAGTAATATCTTCCAACCAACTAATAACAGACAAGTGATATTGGTCAAAACGTTTGATACCTTTTAAAGATAAATATAGATAAATGAAAACATTAACTACAAATTACTCCAAAAATATGTAAGCATTGATCCGAAAAATGTATTATCTAAGTGGTACCTTCATTAATTACTATAATTTTTATTACTCCTGTAATTGGAGATAATCCAGATTTTGTGAACAAGTATTTGGACACACTCAAAATGTTGTAAATATTTGTATTGTGGTTGTCGATCTTGAATGATCACACGATTATAAAGTGACCACTTAAATCATCCTATGATAGGTGATAAGCCCTCCAAATACCGAGACTTATTATTACCATATTATTCTTCATCTATGTTGAGATGTCAATGTTCAAATAACTTCCCAGTTTTGTGATCAAGGTTTTGAATACACTCAAAATGTTGCTAATAAATAAATCCCGATATGTAGCCGGTTAAGAAGTTTGCCGTGACAGTTGTGGACTTGAAAGTTCACAAAAAAGCTCGATCGAAAGTTCACAAACTTTCCAAACTACAGTAAAATACTCAATCGTATACAATTATAGCCTTTTGACAAGTAGTTTTCCAATAATTATACGGCCGAGGTATGGTTTCACAAAACTCGTTTGGTACTTATTTTTATACGTAGCGTTTAAAGTGTAGTTACGTCAGTAACGTAACGAAATATGAATAAACTACGTACAATCGGACCTTAGTCAGTCAGGTGTGTAATTAAAAATATATGTAGGTAGCACAGTCGAAATGGCGTTGTATATTGAAGAATTTTGCTATATTACGAGTATGAACCAGTGATACACGTATTCATATGAATCGATATATTCTAGGAGGAAATCCAATTAGGTACTATTTATGTACTATATATATTTTTTAATGCACGTGTGGCACCATATGCGTGATATAGGTAAGGAAAATAACAACAAGATAGATATAGTCCGAGAGAAAAAATGTGAGAGCTTCTTAAAATAAATATTACAAAATAAAATAAGAATATCGTATTTTTTTCTTTATATTCAATATTTACGCTGCCATTGATTGGTGCTTTCATGGTAATCCTAATATGTATGTATAATGGATTGTGATACCTAAAAATAGTATTCATTTATTCGATATTATCGTGATAATGAAAAAAACCTAAATTATCACAAACATAATGAAAAATTTACTTACACAACACATGATATCTCGGCTGTTCATAGATGGCGTCTAAAGTGTACATCTACAACGTTGAACATACAACATCTACAAGATGAAAAAGAATATGAAAAAGAAAATGTTGTAAATAAAATAACTGATAAAATAATGAGATACAAATATTGAAAATCACCTTTTCAGGCATTTTCTAGTATGAACAATAATCTGGTTAGGATCTTAGATGGATCAAAATAAAGGGTTTAACCTAAATAAAAACATTCTCAATCAAAGTTTAAATTCCTCCAGTGAACTCACATGTACAGAATATCATAACATGTCGTGAGAATAATGATAAACGTAGGAGTTCAAAATAATTCAGTATTGCGGTTGTCAATCACAGTAAATGTTGTACGTGTGTAAAGTGATCACTTAACTAGCCTATGACAGGTCATAAGCCCTATTATTACCCAGCCTTCTAAATTCATCCACATCGTTGTAAGTTGTATTTTAATTTAAGACATCACTACACAGTGACTGCCGCATCAATTAATAAAATCAGTTATATTTGATACATTGCAAAACCAAATAAGGAACACTGAAGTCCGGAGCATGTGTAAGACGGAGGATATCGTGAGGTTGGGACGACTGTGACACTGGAATGAGCATGTAAACAGGATGTCAGAAGACAGACTTCCACGTATGGGCCCTTCAAGGAAACCCCGAAGGACGCAGACCTCCAGGCAGATCTCCAAAAAGGTGGAAAGATAGCTGGGAGTCAACATCCCAAGAGCGACAGGCGGAAGCACAAACAGATCCTTAGGATCTACAAAAAGAAGGAGTTATACTTATTAGAAAAAATATCAATGATTCAGCTTTGACTCACTTTGTGGTTATATCTATCCATTTTTAATTAAAGTCTTACTGGATAAATACCACTGTTTCTTAAAATCTTTTGTGACACGTGTTTCGATGCATTCCGCATCATTTTCAAACACCGTATGTGAAGCTTCTAGAATTGTGTCCTTGGGACGTTGAAGGCAGGAGCTTTTTTATCAGTAGACAATAGGGGAGTGGTTTTAGTCATTCCTCGTATTGCTAATTATAAGTTTATTATTATTTATAACTAACCCAGCCTGCCCCTAACTAACCTCCCTCCTTATTTTTAGAATAGATAATTATTTATGTTTTAGTTTATATTTAGACCAGAAGATAGAAGCATAGCTTTCAAAACTAGTCGCTTTAATAAAAATTTACTCAAGTGGTAAAAAACAAGAGTTTTCTTTCACAAATATTATTTTTATTCTTATAAATTTATATTGTTTCAAAATTTAAATTAAAAATGGAAAAATATATTTAAATGTTGGAGATCTTTGAAACAAGGGCACATCACATGATTGGCAAAATTTGTCGCCGTAACTGATGGTTCTGATTAGCCCACCTACTGTCTATTTCGTGCTCTATACATATATGTACTCTGTCGATGTACATACTTCTCAAACTGTTTACCTATGTATTACCTTTCCAAACTTTATTCAACTATTCCAAAAGTAAAGACTGATGACACTTGTTAATTCTTGTGGATTATGAGTTGTTAAATTTACAAGATGATTGGTTGATGATAATTTTAAAAATATATATATTTTCATTTTTTATTAAATGAAAATGGCGATTTCAGACGTTTCTCAAGTATGTGAATATAACCCAGGATTCGGACCTCACGTACAAATAAAAGGGTAGATGCTTAATAAGAAGCTTGCCTCGTCCCACCACAGATGACTCTCGTGGAGTCTATCGAGTTCGAGAACTATGTATGGAGATAATTCAATATATCTAGAAATTAAAAGAATTTGAATAGTGTGGTTGTCAATCATGGATAGAATGGTGAATGTAGCACGTGTGTAAAGTGATTAATTAAGCCAGTCTGTGACGGTCGTAAGCCCCGTAATTGCCCAGACTTCTATATTCTTCTTCATCTATGTTGAAACGTATTTTCTTTCTTCCACCTCATTCAAAAATACAATTTATAAATACGGCGAAACCTTTCATAACGAACATAATACGTTTCAGAATCTTACTCGTTCAGCGAAACACTCGTTAAGCGAAACTTTTTTGTTTTAACTTTCGCGGAAGTCCCAGCTCACAATTGAATGTCTTGAAAAAGGGACTTCCTTGTAACTCGTTATGTGAAATGTCGTTCGTTATGTGAAATGTGTTAAGGGAGCAACTTTTTACTTTTTGTCGTTGCTTATGCTAATTACTCGTTATGAGAGGTGCTCGTTATGAGGGGTTGCACTGTATGTTCAATTTAAAATAATGAAATAATTTGTCTCCAATATAAATAAACCTTGCATTTAAGAATTACTCTCACATAACACAAGAAAGCACCTAACAGCAAAGC
The DNA here is from genome assembly GCF_059751285.1 of Brachycentrus maculatus. NCBI lineage: Eukaryota > Metazoa > Arthropoda > Insecta > Trichoptera > Brachycentridae > Brachycentrus > Brachycentrus maculatus. Next base: position 3,620,110 of record NW_028280897.1, on the reverse strand, counting down.
ACACACCTCACAATTAACACACGTTATGGAACGTACATAGAATTACAAAACCATTAACACAGAAACACATCAAACAAAACTAAACACATACGTCTTTAGGTCAAAAGAACTTTGATTATTATGCAATAATCAAATTATTATCGTTATTAAATAACTACGATAAAAGAAGCATGCAACAATATGCTTCTTTTATCGTAGTTATTTAATAACGAAACGATGTACATGGTAAAAGAGCTTTTAATAAATGGATAACAGTTTAATCTGAACTAGATTGCATTATTTGGCCGTCGTGTATTTGATTGCATGTCATAAAAAAATCTTTTCAGATAATATTAAAGTAAAAAAAAGTATTGTAAAATATGCCTTTGATAAAACCTAGTGAGGGTACATTTTTGTAATTCGTAATTACCATATGTGTTTGATGAAAAATAAAAAATAAGCAAATAGATTTTCCTGGTGAAATTGATTCCTTGAGTAAAATAAAGTTTTGCAAGAAAAAACAAAGTGTTTTAAACATTTTGTGTGTATCCAAATACTTGTTAATCATATCACAAATCAGGATTATCTCCACTCAGCAGTTTTTTGTTGTTGACATCTCTACATATATGAAGAAGAATATGGAAGTGTGTGCATTCACAAGGCTTGCGACCGTCATAGGTTTGGTTAGTGTAACCTTCACCAATTCTACCCATGATTGAAAATCACACTACTCAAAATTTTGGATTTTTTCGTACTACAGTATTCACACACATTCACAATACCCATCTATGTTGGAATGAGGAAAGCTTTTATTAAGAAGAGGCACTTTCCATTTGTATGCGACATTCGAATCCTGGATTATATTCACATACATACTTGATTCCTATGTCCGCCTCCATAGTGTAGTGGTAAGCGCTAGGTTACCATGCTGGAGGTCCTGAACGAACCTGAAGCGAAAGGCTGATCACCTTTCCTTCGTGTATTTAACGATCAAGATAACACTGCTTCTATACGATGCAGTGCCCTATGGGGTGCGGATAAGGGTTAGGAGAGGAGGAGGCATACTTAAGCCTGGCCTAAAAACATGATTTTCAATTTACAATGATGGTTTAATCTTCTTTTATAATATGGCGTAATTTTCTTACTCAATAGTAATATTTCATTTTTTAGTATGTAAAACATAATAAAATTTACACGTTTTAAGTACACCAACTTTCACCGAGATGTAAAATACATGAAATATTCACACGATGAAAGATGAATATAATTAATGAGGCTTAGATATGTTAGAGGCAAATAAATTGGAGGAAACTGAATGCTGAAGGATGTCTCGCTTCGATCTCCTTAAATAAATAGGAGCTTATCGTACTTTAAATGTCGGAGAAAAGTTTCAATTTTTCAAACCGTGAACATGAGTGAGAAACTTTTGTATTAGGTTTAAAATTTTGTATTTTAACATGTTTTTCTTGGTTTGCAATTAAAGTTTGTGTTTACCATGCGTTGTTTAAGTAATACTTATCATTATTTACAAAATTGAACACCTATTGAGTTTTATTTAACCACACACGACTAGTTTTGAAAACTGGAGATGTTCTCATTAACAGGTGATGAAAAAACATGATTTAATATTAGTTTTGTAATTAATTAATATTGATGAAAACATTTTCAGTTTTCAAAAGTAGTCGTTGTGTAAAGGAATTAAACTCAATAAGTGGTATAATGCAAGTTTTTAATTTTTAAAATAATAATCATGTCATTCCACAAAACTAATGCCAAATCTATATATATTATAATATTCATCATTGTGTTTTACGACTATTTACGTTTTTTTTATATCCTGTGATTTTGACATATATTTCATATTTCAGTTATCATAAACCATTAATGTCAGTATTACCAACTGAAGCATCAATCAATGACAGTGTTTGACAAATGTCAAGTAAACATAATATTATTCAAGCAAATTATGCATTGTTGTATTTCTTTTGAGATGCTCTCTCTTTGTCTCTCATTTTAAATCTCTCTTATTCTATATTTTCAATTGGCAACAATGTTACCAATTGAAGCGACAATCAATGACAGTGAAAATGTTGTATAAAGTGTTGTAAAATATTGTTTATGAAAACTTTGTCTTGTATTTCTTTAAAGATGTTCTCTTTCTCTGTTTCTCACACAAATAATTAATAAAACAACTTTATATAAAAATAATATAAGTCTTGCGAATATTTATGAAAATGTATCCATAGAGTTGGATGGTCTTTCCATAGTTTTTTTTTTGTTCGGGAATTGTACAGCTTTACATTTAAAAAAAGTATATTATAAAAAAAAGTTAAATTAACAATAATAAACATTACATCACATTATCAAAAATAGTTACATTAGTAAAAATAAGGTCAATTAAACAAAACCAGAATTAATTTATTATTGCCCCGAAAACACAATTTTTTGACCTGAAAGGGTATTTTTAACCTACTTCCGTTGACTTAAAAGTATTATTACCTGTGTTGACCCGATAGGCTTACTATTTCGAAAACGTCTAAAAGACAAATTCTGCATAGCTCTTTTATTTTTCTTCCTGGCTCCATCCCAACTTATCATCTTTGAAGAATGCCGGGGTCCACTCTCTTCATCCTCAAGTTGTGGGACGTACAAATTTGGTCGAACTTGTTTTCTCTGCTTCAGATTGCTTGTTCCTGACACATTGTCAATCTCTTGATCACTGCGAGAAGAATCACCCTCGCTGCCAGACAGAGTACTTTGCATGTCTCTATTGTCAGAATTAAAAAATAAACTCCGAGTTAGACAGCTTCTCTGAATAATGAAACAACCCAAATACGTAACCGAGTAATTTTACACTATAATTTTCCAAAACCTTTTTTTTTATTTTTAAAAACTAAATATGAAGAATTTCCCTAAGCAAAAATACGAGTTTTTTTCCAGCGCCTGTGCGGAAAATTCAAAATGGGTGTATACCGGTTAATATTTTTATATACCTACTTAAAGGGCGTCAACGAGAAGAGAGCGAACGCTGAAATTCGCGCAGTATATTTCCCAAGTGGTACATATAAAAGGTACAGGCGCCATCTTAATGAGCTTTCGAGAACCATTAAAAAACACCATAAAACTCGCTAACGAGTCTACGCGGTCACCATCGCCACTAACGCGTGCGAGGGAGGGGGCGAAATTGCTTTTAACTCTAAAAATGTTCCCGTCGCTAATTTTCGCCTTTATTTATCGCCGGAGTTTGTACAGTTTTATCCTTTATGTCGGAGGTGTAATAATCCAGTGGGATTATACAATATTATTATCAAGTAAAAGTTCCACAATTTTCCTAACATAACCAAATCCCGAAAAATCGTTTTAGTTTTAAAAAAACTGAGCATTTTTTTATTTCAACCTCGAACGTACAATTAGTTATTTATTTATTTCATCGTTAGCATAAGTACCTAGATAAATTGATGAAGGTGTGTTGAGATGGTTTGGACCTGTGAACGAAATGAGAGTGAACTAAAAAAATACTATGATTTATATTTGAAGCACTTACTTTGTGATATTCCATTTTTATAATTAAAATTTTGTTTTAAAATCATATTTTATTTATTGTTTTGGAATTGACTTTGTGGTAAGACATGTTACAATGATTAAAGAAAACACTTGTTTTTTACCACTTGAGTTTTATTAAAGACTACATAAAAGTTCAAAAGTTTCAGAAGTCAAACTTCCATCATCAAAATTATTACACCTTGTTCCATATAAAGGCCAAATTATGAATTATCTTGAAAATTTAGAAATCCAAAAAAACCTATATTCTAAAAATAATTTATTAAATAATCCATTGTTTCAAAATTCTTCACATTTGCTTTCCATTTTTCCTTTGTTTTCAAACTCCGCCCCTTGACTAACCCCCTCCCCCTTACTTTCCCCTCTCCTTATTTATAGAACAATTTTATATTTTATATTTTAGTTACTATACAGACCTGAATGATGGAAGTTTAACTTCTTAAACATGTAGTCTTTAATAAAACTCAAGTGGTAAAAAACAAGTGTTTTCTTTAATCATTTTAAAATCATTATAGTGATATTAAAACAAAGTATCGTTTAAAAGATTTCTTTCCATATTGTTAAATTATTTAATGTTTCGGCATTTACTTTGTGGTAAGACATGATGAAATTGTAAATAATAACACTTGTTTTTTACCACTTAATAAATAAATACCACCACAGTAATATTTATTTTAACGACTTGTTTCGGGAGTTACAGATGCCTTCATCTTCGGGTCTGAGTATATGTTTTTATTCCAACCCGAAGATGGAAGCATCTATAACTTCCGAAACTAGTCGTTAAAATAATTATAACTCAAGTGGTAAAAACAAGCGTTTATATTTTCAATTTGAAAAATACTTCGTGAAAATATATTTTTGTTAGTGATTGGTTATATTTTCTTATTTGTTTCCTATAAACATGCTTCTTATCTTACGTTTTTTTATATGTCTATTTACTATAACTGTTTTATATTTTTCCGTGTCTTAGTTTGGTTTTACTTTCTTATTTGGTAATGTTAACCTTAATCCCATATCCCAAAATGAGTAATGGAAATTACTCACCGAGAATATTAAATTTGTAACTTATGTATGTTATATGTTTAAAAAAAAAATGAAATAAATATAAATAAAATAAATAATTTAAAAAAAAAATTATGATTTTTAAAAGTATTGAAAACTTTGTGGTATGGTAATAAAACACTCTCCTTATCAATTATTATTTACTTTGTGAAATACCAAAAAAAAAGTGGTATTGCACAAAGTAAACAATGGTAGATAAGGAGAGCAAATTAATTAAAAAAAAAACTACAAATCTCTCATATAGAAATCGTTAAAAAGATTACGCAATTTTGGAACAAGATGCTGTAATTTTGAAAGTAACGACAATGTCTTAAGTGGCAGTGAACGTTTTTTATTACCTTATTCCGCTCGCCTGGTTATTCCAAATTAAAAATAAAAAGCGTTATGTCTGAATCTGCTTGAGGCGGGCTCTACAGTAAAACTCCCCAAAGGCGCGACCCATCCCCTTCACCCAGTAAAGAAATTAGTCTTGCCTTTTTAGCAAATATTCTCGGCCATTATGAGAAGATTTATTGTCATGTGGCGATACGGCCAAGCTCCACGAGGAAAATTAACTTTGCAGAGAAAAAAAAACTTTTATTATGTTATCATTGTGTACAGAGGGTGGATTTTTTAATGAAAAAAAGCCATTCGACACGTTAATGGCCCCTTTCAAACGTCTTCATTTCATGTTACCGTTTTTTTATTAATGACATTTAACTATTGTGTTTACTTGACTTATAAATTAATTTATTAGAACGAAATTTAGGAATAAAATAATAAATAATTTAGGAATAAATTTAGGAAAATAAAAATAGGTTAAGCATTTTTATATAATTCTTTTTTTTTGGGAAATTGAGAAGCATTATTACCTTTGTGGTATGGTAATATTCTCCTTATCATTTTTCGCTCACTTTATGTAATACCAATTTTAAAATCTCTACTTCACGACTGCTGATTTCAGAATACATATACAAATGTAGTGTTTTAATATTTTACCATTAATTTTATCACGAATTAATAACAATAATTTTTCTGTAGATATTTAAAAACTTATCTTATTTTTATTATCTTATTTTATAACAATAATTTTGATGTACATAATTAAAACAGTATCTTATTTTCTAACATTGAAAAACCGAATTGTGTTGTTTATAATAATAATTTTGATATAGACAATTACAAGAGTATCTTATTTTTATAGCATTAAGAAACCGAACTGTGTTGTTTATAACAATAATTTTGGTGTACATAATTATAACAGTATCTTATTTTTATAACATTAAGAAACCGAATGGTGTTGATTATAACAATAATTTTGGTGTACATAATTATAACAGTATCTTATTTTTATAACATTAAGAAACCGAACGGTGTTGTTTATAAAAATAATTTTGAAGTATATAATTATAATAGTATCTGATTTTTATAGCATTAAGAAACTGAACTGTGTTTATAACAATAATTTTGATGTACATAATTATAACAGTATCTGATTTTTATAGCATTAAGAAACTGAACTGTGTTTAAAACAATAATTTTGATGTATATAATTATAACAGTATCTGATTTTTATAGCATTAAGAAACTGAACTGTGTTTATAACAATAATTTTGATGAACAGAATTGAATTAATATCTTTCTGGCGTGATGAAACCGAATTGTGGTGTTTTCGGTAATACTAGTGGCATTTCACGAATGTAAGAAATAAATTACTCACCGACGATTCAATTGAAAAGGTCATCCAGTAAAAGAACTATGGAGTTATTTATACCAATGGAGGCATATAATTGCATCACGCATCTTACCGAATAGCGTTGGAACTTCGATTTAGAATCATATATGAATCTTTTCTTTCAAATATTTTTTCTTCCAAATCTTTAGAAATATTATCTATACACATATGTACCATATATATATATATATATATATATATATATATATATATATATATATATATATATATATATATATATATATATATATATATGTAAATATTTATATATATATATATATATATATATATATATATATGTGTATATATATATATATATATATATATATATATATATATATATATATATATATATATATATATATATATATATATATATATATATATATATATATATATATATATATATATATATATATATATATATATATATATATATATATATATATATATATATATATATATATATATATATATATATATATATATATATATATATATATATATATATGTATATATCGGCCATGAAAATGCCAGAGTTAACAGGACTATTTTTCAAACAATAGATGAAGCCCTTATTTTCAGAATCCGTTAGTAGTAAATACAAGCCAAACCTAACGGCAGACTGGCAGTTGAACATTTCTGACGATTAAACGAGCCCAAAAAACAATATTTCAACCAGACAGAAGTATCTCTGGACTTGACGTACTCTCCTCCGACCCTCCCCTAACCTTCGCAAAGTGAAAACGTAGCGAGAGAGGGAGAAGGCACATTCAGGAGAGGGATGGAGGCATCCGGGCTTACGTATAAAAAATTTATCAGATCTCCTCATTACTGGTTTTTTCCTTTGAAATTTTTATGAGCTAAGCCTCTGATTTTTTCCGGCGTTTTCGCGGAAAGGTGAGCGGTGATGCTCTAATGCCGGAGAGTGATGAGTTACAGAGCGTTCGGGATATTTTTCAAAGAATGTTTCAATAAACTCTCATCCCCGAACCTCTAAAGCGATATAAATTACAGATATGCCGATAAATTCGGCGTTTTATTCCTCCTTCTTCGGTCGTGTAATTCTCTCGTTTACAGTCAAGCGATCCCTGATTTTCGAAGTGAAACTTTTCATAATCTTTCAATGATCGATTATTGGATGAGAATCGAGAGTGGATTTCGAGGACGCGTCACGTTTATTAGGAAAATGTCGTTACATGAGAGAAAGGAGAGATATAATATAATGTAGAGAGAATGAGAAAAGAGCTTTACGTTCCGACGCCACAAAAATAGAACAAAAGAAATCGACATATACACAAAGCGATAGAATAAGATTTTCACATCAGACACTATATATCAACAGTGAAGTACGACGCATTGTGGAAGTAATATGTATCATTGTGTTTTAACATACCCAACGAATCAATAACAAAATCCGGAACTACTAAAAAATCGAATCACGGGCAAACATATCATATTTAAGTTATCACAAACAAATAAGCAAATGAAAAAAGGTTTTTTTTAGGTTCTCTCTCTTTTTTTGGTATTTCTCATACTAAACATCTCTTATTCTTTCACAATATGTTAATATTTAAAAAAATGATGTAAATCGTTTACAGTCACAACTTATTTATTTAAATGTATTATAAAATATCAATTTATTAATATATTACACGAAGAAAAACTGGTTAAAATGTAATTATTTGATTCAGCATTAATTTTGTGGTTATACCTATCCATTTTTAATTAAATTTTCACTTGGTAAATACCACTATGAAAATAGTGGAATAATTACAAGGCGAGTGTTTTTACCTAGAATTTTCACTCATGAATTACATGAAATTATAGTAACTTAAAACATAAAGAGTAAATCCACTAACAAGTAGTCATAGGCTATGAAACTTATAAAGTTGAAGCCTGAGTAGGGACATGATAAACGGCGTTGCATAAGCCGTAGCTAGATTTCAGAGTCACTTGGACGTTAGGTAATCAAAAAAAACTTTAACTTAAATTAAAAATGGTTTTAAATGATTCGAAAATTTAAAGATGAAATATTTTATTTAAACTTCTCAATTTTTTCAACCCTCAACAAATGGTTTCGTGCAATTATTCCTCCTTGACAGAGAGACCTTTGCGGAAGTTTGCTGGTCGTATCTCCCGTTTTGTTTAGCTAGATGAGTAATGAACGTGAAGTGAGGCGCCTCTGGGGTGACTGGTAGCCAAAGATTTATGGCTTTACACTTGCAGGTTGAAAGTCTTCATTATCTGAGTAATCATCTTTCCATTAATTACGACGATTAATTCCATTAATAATAACCCTACTTCGCGTAGCTAACTGTCGACCATTAATCTAAATAAAATGTGGAAATCTCAACGGTTGTATGCAAGAGTACTTTGTCTTTTTCTTCTATGGAGAGTAAAATACTGAAAAGGACTTATTACTATAGTCCAGAAGAAAATATGCATAAACTAAAACAACGGTAGCGTTAAATCATTATACGTACGTGGGTAAAAAAATTAAAACTTTAAATCATACCTTTAAAACTAAATTTAAAAAACATATAAGACTCACGAATATTTTTTTATTATTCTTAATTCACTTTGTTTATATGAAAAAATAATAGTTGTGAAACGAACTCCCTCTCTAAACACAAGTATCAACTTTATTAGATAGGTAAAAACGTTATGTTTGAAATGTTTTGTATATTTATCAAGTATTGTGTATTATTTAAATATGTATTTAAAATTATGAAATTAATGCCATTATTAACGAAAATAACCTACAGTTGACCTGATGATGGAGTGGTTAATCCGAAATCGCTAGTCGTGAAGAAGAGTCTTTAAGTAGTTTTATACAAAGTGAACTATGAATGATAAAGGGAGTATTTGAAAATATGCCTTTTAAAAAATAAAACGATCGCAATATGTGTTATAAAGAGGTAGACAAATTTAAAAATTCTTCACCCTTCTTCAAACTCTTATCTGCACCCCCATAGTGCGGAGGGCACTGCATCATATAAACGCAGTGTTATCTTGACCGTTAACACATGAAGAAAAGGTGATCTGCCCTCCGCTTCAGGTACCAGTCCAGGATAATATTGAATAAATATTGCAGTGAAAAAATTACTCCTATTTATGTGACCCCCCCCCCCCTTTGGGAATCGAGCCCGGGACCTCCAGAACGGTAACCGAGCGTGCTGACCATTACACTACGGAGGCTGACAAATTAAGGAATTCTACTTTATAATTAAGTACCGCTTTTTATGTTTGACATCTTTATTGTATTTACAAGTCACCAAAACATTACAGTAAACAGTTTTATTTTTATTTAAAAGCTTTTTAACTTTTAAAAACTTTAAAAACATCAGAAGTTTAGGAAGTTGAGATCGGACAATGTTACCTTTTGTTTCCCAAATCACTGCCAGATTTTATTCCACTTAGCCTTATTATCTTGTAAATTATAAATAGTTTAAAAATTAAAAAAGAATATATAAAAAAAAAAAAAATCTTGGAATAATAAATACAAACTGTTAACTTCAACGATGTGGGCCGTTCATTTCATAGATGTACTTTGTATAATTATATATTTAGTGATTCGATTGGGATGGTGGCATATTTTCCAGCATAATTATTTAATTTAAAATCATCAATCATCAACAGCTAACAAAAACATTGAGCACTTATAAGCGTGAATAGTTTAAATATATATATATATATATATATATATATATATATATATATATATATATATATATATATATATATATATATATATATATATGTATTTATATATATATATATATATTTATATATATATATATATATATATATATATATATATATATATATATATATATATATATATATATATATATATATATATATATATATATATATATGAATATATATATTCACATTCGTTTGAAAATATCATTACTAGGTTATGATTGTCAAAAAATAAATTTTTAATGTGTAGCATTTTCTAATATTTTGTACTTAGTAGACTCGAAAAATCAGTGTTTGATTTTAACATTTAATATGCAAATTAAAATGGATTTGTACAAATGAAACGTCACATCTACAAAAAAATATATTATTTATAAATATGTGTTGATGTATATAACATATGTACACCATATGTACCAAGTCGTTAGACGTTCAATATTCTCAGTCTAATTTATTTCAGTGTACAAAATCGTTTTACTATTTGAGCGGATTGGAAATGAGCGTAGGTACTGATGGCGACGAATCCCGTCACTCAACTGTCGGCCCGACTCTAAGTGACGCACATTTATTATTCAGACATATTTATCCCGGACTAAGTTAATGCAAGGTGTCGGTATAAATGTGTTAATGATATCCTCTCTACATTTCCTGTTCAGGAGTGAGCTGGTCAAAACAAAACATCACAATTAGGAAGAAGAAATTAAGATATTTACTATACATATTTAAATGTCCTTAAATGAAGCATCTTTAGTTTTTTATGCGAGGTTATATAGCAATCTTTGCATTCGGATAGCTAAAGTATATAGGCTAGGCATAAACTACTCGCTCACTCCTTTCAAGAAAGTCATAAATCAAAAAACTTGATTTTTTACGATTTTAAAGTTTAAAAATATAATACAATGTATATAAAAAAAAAAAATTCAAGCCACTTATTGAACTTTTTACTGTGTGGCAGATCTTTTTAGGTAAAACCTGAAGGTTTTTTCTCAAATTGAAAAATATTTAGTCTATTGAAAAAAAGATAATTAAACAATACCTTTTCTTCAAAATGAAAAAACAATACTTTCTGCCCTGTGGCGGGTAAATATTTAGTTAAAAATATGCCGCTTTTGCTGGGATAAAGTACATTTTCTGGGCATCCCGAAAACATGTTCAACTGATTATTGACGATTTTTGATATATAACGTTGTTGAAAGGAGTGAGCGAACTGTCTAAAGCTATAAAAAAAACATTAATTGTCTCACGAAGCTATGTCAATAGCTTCTTCCTTTATTATAAATTTCCCCGAAAATTAATAAAAGTACCAACATTACCCAATTCAGTAAATACTAGGCCTAACCCTTAGCTATTGAAATTTCTCCTATAATTATAATTAAAATGTAACATTGTTTTAAAATCACTATAAAATAAAATGTTACTTTGTTTTAAAATCACTATTTATAGTGATTTTAAAACAAAGTTACATTTTAATTATAAAATGGAAAATCACAAAGTTAGTGCTTCAAATATAAATTGTATCTCCCATAATTATTACTGTACATGTTATACCTGATTAGATTTATTATAACTTAAGTACCAAGAATTGTCAAATTGTAACCCTCAGCCAATTTAATCTTCACAGTAGTTAATTAATATCATAAAAAGGCGAAACAATTTTCACAAATTTTATTTTTATGTATTTTTTTTTTTAATATTATTAAGTTACTACAACTCTTAAAATCAGTGTTTAATATAAATATACAAAACATAATACTATGGTGGTAAGAAATAATTTTTTTATTTATAATTTAATCATGTCACACCACAAAGTGAATGCTGAAATAATAAATACCATTAGTGACCACATTATACACTTGTGTTACGTTCACCATTTTGGACATTTAAAAATATCTTTTTTGCATTAATGTTGAAAGTAGTATTAATACATGCGCTCCTGTAAGATTATTTTTTGTATATGATCTTATTATCTTAGTTGGAATTTTAGATTAATGTGTTTTTGATAAAAGCTACAACCGGTACCTATTTTCGGCAAGGATGAGATTCATTTCATATTAATTTACACACACCCACATATATACGATATATACATATATCTATATATATATCTATATATATATATATATATATATATATATATATATATATATATATATATATATATATATATATATATATATATATATATATATATATATATATATATATATATATATATATATATATATATATATATATTTATATGTATATATATATATATAAATATATATATATATATATGTATATATATATATATATATATATATATATATATATATAATATATATATATATATATATAAATATATATATATATATATATATATGTTTTTATATATACGGGAAGTTTGTGCCATGCAAGGTTGGTTTAATTTTTTAACGTAGATTTTAATTCAAAATTATGTTTATAAATAAAAAGAAAATTACGTACAAGACGCAAGTAAAGGTAAGATTTAGAATTAAGTACGGAGGCGGGGATAGATCCTTCGTGGAAACACAGGAGTGCGCTTAAACGTTGAAGGGAGGGAAATTTAGGCAGGGGTGGTGAGATTTTTACTTAAAAGTTATTGCGAGGGTTACATAACGCTCGAAGCCAGCAACCCTCTGTGTGGGTTTACATTTAATTCCCAACATTCAAATATTACGTCCATTTATTAAAAATTATTTTCCATTTTTCATTAGAAACCAAACTTTCAATTATATGATAAAAGGTTCGTGAAACCCTAATAACGCGATAATAAAATAAAAATCCCTCTTAATATCATAAATACCATATCAGGGAATCGTATTTTTGAGATGGTCTATATTTTAGTATCTACACCACATGAATTTTATAAACTAATTACATAAATAATGATAATAATATGAAAAAATAACTCCTATAATCGGAGATAATCCAGATTTGGAACAAGTATTTGGACACACTCAAAATGATGTAAATAAATAAATCGGTCAAATTATAAGCTAATTAATAAAATTAACAGGATATTTTTTAGTGTTTCTCATGTATGTGATTATAATCCAGGATTCGGACCTCACATACAAATGAACGAGTTTCTGCTCAATAAAAAAACTCATCTCACCAATAAATGAACCAATAGTGAATTAAAGTGATTCGAGCACAGCGATTTGAAATTAGATCATAAATATATAGAATATAGAACTTTTAAGAATTTGAGTTGTATGTTCAATCATGGGTAGACTCGGTGAATGTTAAAAATGTGTTAAGTGATCACTTAAACCAGGTTATAACCCTGTAAATGCCCAGGCATTTACGGGGTTATAAGTTGATTAATCTTTTTTTTTGAGATGTCAAAAAATAATATGAAAAATAACTCATAGAATTGGAAATAATCCAGATTTGTGAATAAGTATTTAGACACACTAAAAATGTTAAATTCCTATTAATATCATGCATACCATATCAGATAATCGATTTTTTTTTAAATGATCGTGAAGTATGTACTCCACTCCCTCAATATTATAAAGTAATTACATAAAATTACAGTTTATATTGTTGAACAATTAGAATTGCGGAAGAAGGGTGGAACTGGGCACGTCATGTGGCGCGTATGTCCTAGGATATATGGACGAAAAAGGTGCTTGAATGTATGCCTAGAACAGGCACAGAAGCGTAGGTAGACTCCATACAAGATGGTCCAATTATATAAGGAAAGTGGCGGGCCTGCACTGGACGAGAGTCGTGTCCAAAAGACAATTGTGGAAATCCAAAACGGAGGCCTTTATTCAATACTGGAAACAAGAAGAAAGCTGTAGTAAGTAGTATTGTATAATTTGCGAATGTAATCGTCCGCCTCCGTAGTGTAATGGTCAGCACGCTCGGCAAGGGGGGTAAAATAAATATAAATGATTTTTTCACTGAAATATTTATTCAATATTACCCTGGACTGGTACCTGAAGCGGAAGGCTGATCACCTTTCCTTCATGTGTAAACGATCAAGATAATACTGCGTTTATATGACGCAGTGCCCTATGCACCATTGGGTGCGGATAAGGGTGTTTTTTTTTGTTTTTTTTTTTAAACTCAGCTTGAGTACCCTCGATGACTCATGATTATACTCGCTTGTCTCAAAGCGAGTATAAATATGAGCTACGCGTGAATGCTACACACAAAGAGAACAATGAGTACTGGTGTATATACAAAAAGAAATTTCATTTTATTTGATTTTTTAATATACGTAGTTATAGCGTTTCGAAAACTCTACTCAGTCAGCATCCCACGATTGTTCATCTTGTATTGAACGCAATAAACATCATTACCGTTTGTAAAATAAAATTTAATTAAAAAATAGGCAATAAGTATGTACCATTATATGAATCACACATTTGATAAAACGTTTAAATAGCGTAAGCAATAATAGCATTCAAGCGACGCCGTTATTAATTTAGTCAACATTAAATAATAAAATCATTAATCAGATGAACGGACTCCGATAAACGCCTCGATATAAATCACGCGATAAATATGCTCCGTGTAAACCCTCAATTAAATTCCAAGTTTTGAAGGCTTAGGGGATGCTCTTCTTATTCGGAATTGTCGGGGGCGGGATTACAGAGACAAGCTGCTTGCGAGATTTACATACTTCTGAATGGTACCTACCACTCTTAAATACTGGGAATTATTTTTATCTCCTACAAAATACTTTCTCTACCGGCTCAGCGAGAAATCTTTTAATGTGCACACACGGGAGGAAATGTGTTTTGAACATTATAATATTTGAGCGGAAAATCCGAATGAAATAAATGAGGGAACGGTTGAAGAAAACAACCCGTCCGTAATACCTTCTTTAGTTAATGTATGAATTCACCCGTTGTTGTAAATCCGCGGCATAGAATGAAAGGATTATATACCTCGGGTTTGATAAGTAATCCGAGGAATTAAGAGAGGTTTTTTCATTACATAAATGTTTATATATATATATATATATATATATATATATATATATATATATATATATATATATATATATATATATATATATATATATATATATATATATATATATATATATATATATGTATATATATATTTATATATATATATTTATATACATATATATATATATATATATATATATATATATATATATATATATATATATATATATATATATATATATATATATATATATATATATATATATATATATATATATATATATATACATATATATAATATGTGTGTGTTCTTAACGTTAACAAAACATTTTTAATTAAATTATTTCAAACTCTTTTTATTCTTCATACATTCAGGCAACTCGTCATACATTTTCAAAACACTTATAAATTATACAATTTTTCGACTCTATTTTAATTTCTTATTTTATCCTCATTTCTAGTACTATGTTCATTTTTTGTTTAAAACTATTTTATCCCTAAAATATTTATGTAATTTAACGTAAAAAAATTATATAAAGATATTTTTTATTCTCTTTATCTCTTTTTAAAGGTAACTGAGTTCTTCCCTAATTTTTTCTATATTCTTATATAAAATTTTCTAAAGTACTATTCTCGTAGCTTTAGTTTAAAGAATTTCCACTTTATTTGAATTTTTAGTATGACATCTATACAATATAGATGAAGAAGAATATGGAACTCTGGGTATTTATAGCTTGATCAAACTCAAATCTCAATCACATAATGGCTGTTGTGAACTGTTTCACGA
This sequence comes from Brachycentrus maculatus, assembly GCF_059751285.1. Taxonomy (NCBI): domain Eukaryota; kingdom Metazoa; phylum Arthropoda; class Insecta; order Trichoptera; family Brachycentridae; genus Brachycentrus; species Brachycentrus maculatus. The sequence goes on along the minus strand of NW_028280897.1, from coordinate 3,604,365 downwards.
GATTAATCAATTTGTTTAGGATTTCCAAAAATTAAGTAGTGTGGTGTTATTTATCATGGGTAAAATTGGTGAATGTTACACGCGTGTAAAGTGATCACATCGCTCACTCCTTTCAAGAACGTCATAAATCAAAAAACTTGATTTTTCAGGAGAACGTTTTTAAAGTTTAAAAATATAATAAAATGAATTAAAAATAAATATCAAGCCACTTATTGAACTTTTTACTGGGTAACAGATTTATTTAAGTAAAATCTGAATGTTTTTTCTCTATTTGAAAAATATTTAGTATTTATAAAAAAATAATTAAACAACATGTTTTCTTCAAAATGCAAAAACAACACTTTCTGCCCTGTAGCGGGTAAATATTAAGTTAAAAATATGCCGCTTTTGCTGGGATATAGTACATTTTCAGGACATTCCAAAAACATGCACAACTCAAAATTGACGATTTTTGATTTATGACGTTCTTGAAAGGAGTGAGCGACATCAGCCTATGGCGGTCGGAAGCCCAGATTTCCATATTCTTCTTCATCTATGATGAGATAAGAAAATAAAATTATTAAAAAATAATCAAAAGAATTTCTCAAAAGAATTAAATTAAAACGTCCCATTAAGAAATATAATAAATGTGGAATATGAATTTACAGTTAAGTTGTTTTATAATATTTTAAATATGATGTGGATACTGAAAAGTTTGTATAAAGACAAAATTATAAAGAGGATTTTCTTTCGACGCGATAATTCATTGTTTCTTCTTTTACTTCTACCTAAAATCATCACTCATCGACAAAATTAATGATTCTGTATTTTTAAATGATATATTTATGTTTTGCCAGATTCGTAAACTAGACAATATTTTTTTTTAATCAGTTAATTAAAGACATATTTTTTTCGTTAGTCCTGGATATTTTATTATTTATTACCAATTACCAAGATGAAGAAAGAAGAAAAAGGAGAAGCAAAATGCCCTTGAGGTGAAATTTTCACATGAAAATTAACTAGTAATTAAATCAATATTTGTATTTTATATAACCACTTTAAACATATACTTAGGTATATATTTTTGATATTTATTGTATTCTTTCCAGTACCCATTATGATAACCTAAAATAAACTGTATACCCACACACAGGCCATGCCTTTGTGGGACCTTTTTTACCATTAATTTAATAAAATATTCTTGTGTTCGTAATTACTAAATTATGAAATCAAAACAAAAAAATTCAAAATAATAATTAAAAACAAAAAAAATATATTAATGTGATACTCCAAATTTTTTTTTAAAAACATTAATATTTTTTGTGTTAAATTTTATTTTCGTACAAATGTCAAACCGTAATAATTTTATTTTAATGACCTTATGATGAAGTGATTATTTCGAAACCGGTGGTCACGAAAAAGTGTTTATAAAAGTGGTATTACACTAAGTGAACGATGAATGTTAAAGATAGTATTATATTACCATACTACAAAGTTAATAATGCTTTAAATGTACAAAAAAATAAAATATCAATGTTTTAGCGAAAATTAGGAGTAGGTACGAATAAAACATTTGTCAACCGAAGACCTAAGTAATGAGAGATATTGACCAAACACCGGCGTAATGAGTAATTAAACAGTGCCTAGCCGGCTATAAAAATTCTCATCAATATTTTATGGCCCCTCCAGAAGACCGGAGAAAATTTGAATTTCAAAACGGCTGTATTCTAATAGAGAGAGGTCGCTAGCTACCATCACCCGCCCACTTGATGGTTACTCATAAATGTAATGGTAGTTCATCCCTTGTGCAGTCGCTATAACCCTTCAATGATTAGGGTGGCGTGTCATAACATCATGACACGGGATCATCCGCGGATTGGGGGAGCTCAAGGAATAATCAGAGGTGGGAGATCAAAACCGTTGTGTGTACCCGTTCAAAAGTCCTTTAAATTTTGAGACATTATTATTTATATTTATTTCTTATCTGAAGATACCAAATAGCTCAAGAGCAAACAGCGATATATGAAAAGATCCATGCTTGATTTAAGTCTGATGGATAAAATAAAAAAATTATGATCCCAGGAAAATAATCAAAGTACAGAATATCATGAAACTCAAAAGGCAATGGGTAAGACATATTGCAAGGCAGGACCCTACAAGATGGACCCCAATTTTTTTTACTATGGAGACCTTGGGAGAATAAAAGAGGTGTCGAAGACCCCAAAAGAGATGGTCCGGCGACATAGTCTCTTTGGGAGGTAGAAACTGGCTGCAAGCAGCAACCGACCGGAGGAAATGGAAAGAAGGGTAAGAGGCCTAAATCCCACAGTGGAGGTCAGAGGGCTCATAAAGAAGAAAGAAAAAGGAGACACACACACATTTTGTCTTTGCCTACCCCTGAGTGGAAACGGAGTAATGGGTAGTTAGTTAATCCCGGTTAATTTATAAGAAGAAGAAGAAGATTTAACATATTTAGCAATGACCGGGGAGTAAGTACCGGCGATTCGCCGGCTTTATGATGCAATGGGTTAAAGTGTGCTTTATTTTTTATCATCTGTACGAAACCAATTGGTGTGTGGCTATTATTTTAAGATTATATCGACTTAAAATATAAATGAAATGGTTATTTGAAAAGATATTATTCTTCATTGTGCATGTTACAGAGAAATGCTTATTGGAGTATTATTTTTAATGGTCGGCGCTTGGATCATTTTCAAATGAAATATGGATGAGTTAATTATGTCCGAACGAGTGTTCATAATGCCAGTATGCCATCGCCAACTGATCGAGATTTATTATTAGAAAACCTATATATATGGTATGAATTCTTCAACAACTACGTAGTACTCTGCTTCGATAGATTACGTGGTGTTAACTTGTGCAGATATGTGTAAGTAATGTATGTGCTGAATTTTCGGTACTGAATAGATTTTAAATATGAACATCAAACTATAATAATGTGGAATAAACGATTTACCAGGCACAGAAGCAAAAAAATATGTAAAGATTTTCATTTTTTATGAGACATTTTTCAGGTAGCGATTCGAAAATTGATAATTGGACGAGAAGTGAGATTTAAATTCATTTCAAGGGCGCGTCACGTTCATTAGGCACATTTTGTTACATGAGAGAGAAGAGAGATATAATGTAAGAGTAGGAAAAAGAGAGCTATACTATGACACCGCGGGAGTGGAACAAAAGATAGCGACGTTCACACAACGATATAAAGTGATATAGATGTACACGTCAGATGCTATATATGAACAGTGAGGTTACACACGTTCTTTTAGTAATATTTTTCATTGTGTTTGTGATTATTGGCGATTTTTCTTAATAGCTCGAAAATATGGAATTCCGAACATTATTATTAATATTTTTTCTCATATTTTAAGTATCACAAACCAGTTTTATCAGTTGAAACACCCATCAATGACAGTGTGATTACTGAAAAAATCATCTTTACATAAAAACACACCAGTCTCTGTTTAAACAGCGTACCCAATAACAAAAATGAACCTAATACATGCATTTTTTTCTGGTTATCTCGAAAATATTGAATCAGGGACATGTATTTCAAATTTTAGCAATCCCAAACCATTACTATCAGTATTAGCGATGGTAGCACCAATCAATGACAGTGCAAATATTAAATAAACATAAAATTTTTGTGCAAATGTTGTATTCTTGTATTACTTTTCCGATGCTCCCTACCTTGTCTCTCACACTAAATGTCACTTATTTCTTTATTTTTTAAGAAATTTGACTTCCATTACTAGTATTTTTATTTTATATATAAATAACGTTTTTAAGAATATTTCTTTATTTTTAATCTACGTATAAACATTCTTATTAAGCTGTTTTTGGTAAAAGAAAAAGTACAACAGCAATGATTGATGTTGTACTTTTAGATATATATATATATGTATATATATATATATATATAAATATATATAAATTATCAATTTGTAAAACAAAAACACATCCCCTAAATAAATTGGTTTATTTTTATGCTATAAATATTTACAACAATCTCGTGTATGTGTTTGTAATCATGAATTCGGACCTCACATACAAATTACATACAAAAAAGTTTAGAGAGTTAAAGAGCTCAATGAAAACCTTCTTTCATCTCACCAATAGATGTCTCTAGTGAAGTTCTAGTGATTCAAGTACAATATTTCGAAATTGGATCATATATATATATATATATAGAACTTCCAAGAATTTGAGTAGTGTGGTAGTCAATCATGGGTAGAATAGATTAATGTGACACGTGTGTAAAGTGATCACTTAAACCTATGACGGTCGTAAGCCCCGTAAATGCCATATTCTTCTCCATCTATGTTGATATGTCAATTATTCATATTAATTGTTGTAATAAGTATACAAGTGTGTATACGCAAACTGTGCGTTGCATATATCTGTGAGTAGATAACATATATGACAGGTAATACAAGTCTGCTGGTTGGTACCCTCTGCTTTGTACACCCTAGCGAAAGGGTTTCGCGTTTATTATGATTGCGTACATTAATATTTCACAGCTCATTACGTGTTTGAGAGTAAGAAAGTCACCCAACTACGCAGATTATAGGCAAACATCACGGTTTATGGACATTGTGGATGCGACGTTGTTCCCTTGGTGTATTGAGGAATGTAAGGGGTCTGTGCACACCCTCGCGATACAGGGCAACCTAGCCTTGGGGTCAAATGAAATATGGGAGTTTCAGAGCAACACCATCAAACTGATGTGGTGCCATCAACTTCATTTGATTGCTTCTATGATTGTAATGCGACAATTCAATTACCGGAAAATGTGTAAAATGCCGACTCTCAACGGTGTTTAGTTACTTATTCTCGTATAAAACGGTGTATGAAATGTTTGAATGGTGATTTAAGAAAAGAATGCATGGCTGAGATAAGCATTATTAAGCTGAGATAAAATTAAGAGTAACGTAACAATTAAATCACTGGAAAAATATATAAAATGTCGACTTTCAACGGTATTTAGTTATTTACGAATATTCACGTATGAAACGATGTATATGTATGTATGATAAATGTTTGAATAGTGATTGAAAGAAAGAATGCATGGGTGAAGTTAGCATTATCAATAATATGAAGAGCAATGTGACAAGTCCATTACAGCAAAAATGTGTAAAATGTCGACTATCAACGTATTTAGTTATTTTATTCTATTTTTATCCATTCAGCTATTTTTAAGGTGTTATATATTAAAGTGAAATTTCTTAAGCAGCAATTAGATAATCGATAATTGGATGCGAATTGGGAGTGAAATATCAAGGACGCGTCATGTTTATTAAGCACATTTCGTTACAAGCCCTCTTTCTCTTTCTCTCTACGTAATATCATTCTTCTCTCTAATGTAACGAAATGTGCCTAGTAATCGTAACACTTCCTTAAAATTTCACTCTCAGTTGCCGTCTAATAATCGGTTATCGGATCACCACCTATATATATATATATGTATATATATATATATATATATATATATATATATATATATATATATATATATATATATATATATATATATATAAATATATATATGTTTATATATATATATATATATATATATATATATATATATATATATATATATATATATATATATATATATATATATATATATATATATATATATATATATATATATACATATACATATATAATTTATATACACATATATATATATGTGTATATAAATATATATGTATTTGTTTTTTTTTTAAACTGCAAAGCGTCTGTTTTAGATGCTTGTCTGCAGGTAGGATAGTAAAAGTAGGGTAGGTAAATTAACATGAAAAAAACAATACAAACACCCAGAACAATTAAAAATAAATCTTTCTTGAATTCATTAGCAATTGGCGGGAATCGAACCCGCGACACCAGTTTCGCATGTATACATATACATACAGTCGATATTTTGACACTAACACCAAGATATTCATTGACTCCAAAATCATATTGTTTCAATTATTTCCAAAATAAATAATATGACCATGTGCCACCCTTTTCTTTTGAACTAAACCGTAATTTTAACCACTTAACTGAAACTGACAAATTTTAGCAAGAAAATTTTCCGGTGCAAGAAATCGTCACCAAGTCGGAAAACGATTCACCCAAGTAGTGCTTGGGGTCGTCAAGTGCAATACAAGTCGGGGAACTGGTTAATAACTCAATCTTTCACAACTGTATACGATTTTTTTATAACCCTATTTCATCAAAATATCTCATGGAATACTGGTTTGATGGTCCCAAGAATTAACAATAAATATGGGAGTCGAACACTGCAATATATCGTTCTGAACATTTTTAACTTGTTACCGACGGATGTTAAAGGTCAAAATAAAATATGGAACAAATGCAAAATAAAGGAATGGGTAAATGATCAAGAGTTAATTGTGTGAAAATTGTGAAATGTTTATATCCTTAATTTTTCTTTTTTTTGTGTTTATACTAGGTTAAAATCATTAAAAACAATAAAAAATTTATTTAAAAAAGAACTCCACCGACGAAACACACAAGGTGGCTTGGTGCGTCTCTGCAAAAAAAAATGTTCTAAATATGTGAAAATTGTGATTTAAATAAACAATTGTATACAAATAAAAAAATAAAATTATATTTCTCGACATAAAATATCATACTTTAATAATTACTTTTCTGTCCAAGTTTCTACACTCTTTATTCACGTGTACATTTAATTAATTACAATACATACTGCATTTGATACGAATATATTCCTTCAAAGTTAAACTTCCATCAGGATAAAAATTTAATCGAAACTGTAATCAGATGTATTTTAAACCAACTAACAATACACTGCTTCACCGCAGGGGTAGGCAGAGAGAATAGAATGCCACACAAATTTGACTTTGCAAACAATCATCATCTTTTTCACGATCGCGTGTCACCTCATACTTCCCAATTATCCCAACTTCGAAGATGCGTTATATATTACATACCTATTTTATAAGTTTGTTTGTACGAAACTATTCGTGTAAAATAAAACTCAATTAGTGGTGTAATACTAGTTTTTAATAATCAATTTATAATAATCAATTAATAATCAATTTATTATACAGCCCAATAGATATTCAATTATTTTCTCTAAATCTCGTGTCTGACTGTGTGTAGTTGTCGGTTGAAGTGTGAATGTTAATCAGACTCGGTTGGACTAAGGTTGGGTGGGAGGCTCTCCCCGGCATGTGATTGGTTGAGAGGAATTGCTACCAAACTTGCGTTTCCGGCACCAAGAGACGCCAACTTGGTATGCCAAATATATTATTAACGCGCGGAACCCTCATCAGCCAAGGTTTGTTATTCAAAAACTAGACATTTAACGTTGCTTGCGGTTCCGACCTTGCCTTCCGTAAATGTGAATTGAAAACTCCCTCTCTTACGTTATCTTTATTAGTTAAGCAAAAAAACACTTCATGGCATTTATTAAACACTAATTTCTATCTATTTTTTTTTTAAATTTCACTTAGTAAAAAAAACACAGTAAAAAATAATTGAATCACCCATAAAAAATAACCATAAATAATAAGTGTAAGTCCCTCTCCAAACACAAGAGCTTAGTCTCTTCATTGGAGAGAACTGCGTTATTAATTTTAAGGTTGTAAAGTAGAAATGTCTAAAAAATAGAAAAAGTTTTTAAAAAACACTACATTAAATAAATAACTACATTAAATAAATAAATAAACTCTCTTTCATACATTCTCTTTATTAGTTGACCAAAATACAACTCATGACATTTAATAAAACACTTTAATTTCTACATCTTTTTTAAATTTAAATTTCACTTGGTAAATAACTCTCTTTCTTCATTTTTTTCTATTAGTTGAGCGAAAAACACCTAATGCCTTGTATTTTTTTTAAATTTATTTATTATTTATATACGGTAAGAAACATCTTTAAAAGCTTACAGGCGATCATCATTGATTTACTCATTCCTGTGCAAATAAATAAAATCAGATTTTTTCAAAAAATTGTTTTACTTTCAAACGACAATTTATTATGACTAATACTACACAATTTAAATTTTAACTGTAATTATCAAAATACTCGTTATAATTATTTCTGTGATACGAAGATAAAAATAATTACGTGCGTTGTTTTTTTACTAATTTTTTCGTTTAAAAGCATAACTAATTATATTATTATTTCCAAATTTTCAAAATATATTATATGCGAAGCATTTTCAAATTCGATGACATGAAAATATTGATCAATACACTTTTTTTTTTTAAATGGATATTATGATTTTCAATATATCATTAATTAACGTGTTAAATTAAACGACAACCTATTTATTCACTTCAAACATCTGACATTTTAGTCGTGTGTTTGTCAATCATGGGCGGAATGGTGAATGTTACACGTGCATAAAGTTATCACTCAAACCAGTATATAATAGTCGTAGGCCAAATTCTTCTTAATTTATATTGAGATCCCTATATAAATTTACGTTTTCTTACCCATTTTTTCATAAAAACTATTAATTACGTGTATTATTTATAATTTTATTCGCGTTTGAAGAAAACGCTTATTTTTATAATTAAAATGTAAGTTTGTTTTAAAATCACTAAAAATATTTTATTATAACTTAATTATAATGTCTACCGGTTTCGAAGCTAACCGCTTCTTTATCAAGACTAATTAAAACTAATCAGTCTTGATAAAGAAGCGGTTAGCTTCGAAACCGATAGTCATAAGAAGAACGTCATTCCAGCATCACGGCGCACCTTTTCCACAAAGGACATTGGTCATCCTAGCATCACGGCGCATCTTTTCCACCAAAAGTTAGAATAAGTGTAATTTAAGATAGGATTAATTAATTTTAAGCTAATTTAAGATTAGCTTAAGTTAAAGTCGCTAACGTATAGTTTTTATTTTTTTATTAAATTAATTTAAGTATATTTTTGTGCAGAATTTTCTTTCATCTCCCTACACCCCATCAAACATTCCCAAGGCATATCAGCTTGATAAGGTGGGCAACGTCACGCTTATTTTTATTTCCATTGATTTGGAATATCAATAATTCCAACACTCGTGAAGTTTTGTTTTTTTAAATTAGTTCCTTTATTCGTGGGATCTTCCCAAATAGTCGTAACAGTTTGCGAATTATTCTTTTCTTTCTGCCTCATGTCGAAAAATAATCTAAGTGTAAAAAAATAAACTAGTTCAAATGCTGAAACCATACTAAAGCCAACGAAGAGAGAAAGAAGTCCTCCGAACGATGCTGAAAAAAAGAAAATATGGTTTGTTATTTTTTTTCATCATTCACATAATTACAAATTACGATTTACAACAATGTGCCACGCATATTGGGTTTTCCCGTGCCGAAGGCACATTTTACAATACTTATTTATAAAGTTATATGAAAAGTAAATTGTTTATGACATGCAATCGGACAAATGATGCGATCTATGTCAGATATAACCACTTCCATTATCCGTTTATGAAAGCTCTTTTATACGTAGTTTCGTTGTTCAATGATTTTATGGATAATGGAAGCAGGTTATTCAACTTTATTGCATAATAATCAAAGTTCCTTCGACCAAAAGAGGTATGTTGGATCAGGTTTGATGTGTTTTGGATATTGTAATACGTTACCATTACAATTAAGTCCAAATTAAGCTTGTTTATTGTAACTTGTATGCTTTATTTATTAGGAGGTGCTTTCTTGTGTTATTCATTTCATTCGAACCCTCATCCGCACCCCAATGGTGCATAGGGCACGCAGTGCTATCTTGATCGTCAAAACACGAAGGAAAGGTGATCAGCCTTCCGCCTCAGGTACCAGTCCAGGGTAATATTGAATAAATATTAGAGTGAAAAAATCACTTTTATTTATTAGACCCCCCCTGGGAATCGAACCCGGGACCTCCAGAACGGTAGCCGAGCGTGCTGACCATTACACTACGGAGGCGGACAAAAAAAACATTCCTTACGTATGCATTTAAGAATTAACTTCACATTCTTGTGTAATGTGAAGTTAATTCTTAAATGCATATGTAAGGAATGTTTTAGCATAAATATAGTAGTTAGACTGTCATAAGTTAATAGGTCATACAAAAAGTCTGTGCGGTTTTTTGCCACTAGATAATGTTGATGCCCATATATTAGGCAATACTCACCCGATTGTTTAAAATGAACATGCGCTTAAAAAGGGACATTTTAATCTACATTTGATTTCCAATTTATTGCTTTCGTAAAAATATTGATTTTAAAATGAATGAAATATCTGAAGAAACGCGCTTTGTTATGATTTTTTACAATCAAAAGGGTAAACACTTTGCACAAATTGCCGAAAATTTTGTGAAGTCTACGGTGAGAATGCTTTGAGTAAACAAAGGACCCAGGAGTTATTTGCTCAATCCCGTTCCTGAAATTTCGATGTCAAATATGCATCATGCTCTGGTCGGCTAGTCATAGAAAAAGTCGATGAAATTTTTAACTGTTGGAGCAAGACTGACACGCAAGCTGTCGAGAAATAGCGGAGACACTAAACATCAACCACATGGCAGTTTGAAATTATTTGAAAAGAGCAAGCTACTAAAAGAAGGGTAATACATGAATTAACGCGAAGAAATTTTACTGACCGAATTACCATTAGTAAAATGCTGCTAAAACGCAACGAAATGGAACCATTTTTGAAGTAAATTTTTTGTTCAAAGATATACCAAAAAACCGCAGACTTTTTATATGACCAAATATATTTTGTCGAATATTCCATCTGTGTCATTATTTAATGACACTATTGAATAATGTATTTTTGTAACAATAAATTTATTTATTTATTGATTCGGCATTAACTTTGTGGAATGACATGATTATTTCATTAAAATTAAACACTTGAATAATCCACTTTATCAAGTTTTATTTTTATTTACGACTAGTTTCGAAAACGACAATTGTTTTCATCTTCTGGTAAAAATTAAAACTAACGAATAAAAATATATTTAGGTGAATATATAGGTTAATAAATATAGGTAGGGGGGTAAAGGAACAACATTTTTTGTTAAAGGAAATATTGATAATAATGGTGACGTATTTTGAAAAAGTATATTATTAATTATTGTTTTATCTGAATTAATAATATATTATTAACATCGACGATGTTCTCTAATTCTAACAAGTAATTATTTTTCGGAATTTGCAAATCATATCATGGAAACTAACCACTCATTTGACTCTCATACACTTAAATTATTACACTCTGTTACAAATAAAGGTCAAGTCATGAATAATTTAGAAAATTTAGAAACACATAAAAATTTTAGTTCAGATAAAAAAAATATTAATAATATACTGTTTCAAAATACGTCACCATTATTATCAATTTTTCCTTTTACAAAAAATGTTGTTCCTTAACCCCCCTACCTATATTTATTAACCTATATATACACCTAAATATATTTTTATTCGTTAGTTTTAATTTGTACCAGAAGATGAAAACAATTGTCGTTTTCGAAACTAGTCGTAAATAAAAATAAAACTCGATTAAGTGGATTATTCAAGTGTTTAATTTTAATAAAATAAAAATTTTAAATTACTGTAAAGAAAAAAGTTATGATAATATTACAATCATTGAAAAACAAGCTTACTAAGGTTATTTAAGTAAGTTGCTTTTGTCTATACAAGGGCTGTATACTTCAATGAGAGCTATTCTTCGCGATCAATCAACATAGAATTGCAGTGTTTTTTTAATGAGAAAATTTTAGTTTTATATTTTTTGTAGATTATATTGGACTTTTTAACTTACATAAAAGATTGAGCCAGTTCATATAAACGTCTTTCCTGTAACGTGTTCCGACGAGATCATTGAAGTACACATGTATCAAAGATTGATTAGCTAAGCGAACATCTTTGCTGTAAAAAATCATCATCAAATGTAAAAAAACTATTACATCAATCATAAGTATAAACATAAACAGTGAGTGTAAGTCCCTCTCCAAACATAAGAGCTTAGACTTTTTATTGAAGAAAACAACGTTACTAATATTAAAATTATGTAAGATAGAAATGTTTAAAAAAGAATTAAATTATAATATTTTTTTAAATTTTTCAGTTTTTTTGTTAGTTGTTAATATTTTTTAAATATACTTGAATACAAGTTAAATACGTTTATACAAATGCTTATACAAGTCCAATGTTTACAAGTAAAATTATATATTTGTCAGAATTTCTTGGTGATTGGCCCAAGGTCTATTTCATTTGGAGTTCTTTGCAGACTGAATTCTCTTTTGGTTTTTAACGACAACTTAACAGCACGAATGACCCAAGGGGATCTTAAAATACTAAATGTTTTAATAGGAAGGTTGTTTTGAAAGAAATTTATATAAATTGGAGATTCTTCAAAATAAAGCTATAATAATAGAACTTAAGAATAATTGATGGAATAATGTAGAAAAAATAGGAAAGAACTCAACTGGTTATGCATAAAAAAGAGACTTATCTTTAATATGCTTACTTTTAAATATATAAGTTTATATTTTTTTGACGATAAAATGCAACAAAAAATCATAAACGTAGTTCTAGAAATATGGATAAAATAATACCGTCATTTAAAAAAATATACTCATAGAGTCCCAAAATTGCATTATATATAAGGTTCGAAAATGTATGAAGAATGAAAAGAGTCTGAAAGAATTAAAAAATAAATGTTTTGCATACTGTAAAATAGTTTGTGTTAAATGTGAATTAAGCTAAGTACAGAAATTTAAAAAAATAAAAATAAAAATACTTATTTATTTTTTTACAAAAATGTTAATAAAATTAGTATATAACCACTCACCGAGATTTTTACGTCTACCGGTTTCGAGACGTACCCGTCTCTTCGTCAGGACAATCACTAATACAACATGCAAACAATACTACCCTTCACCACCATAGCACCATTTACACACTCAAAACTACACAAAATGTCTAACACATGCGATTTTTGGTCGACCCGAAGACCAACATGCACTATAGTTTTCAATACAGACATGCGTTACGAGCCGAGGTTAAACGTATATTAAAATTAGACTAGGAATCGAATCTACTTATATACTTGTAGGATGAGAGGAGTGGGGGGGGGTTCGAATTGGAATAAAAAAATAAATAAGCAAAAATGACTAACCACAAAGTAAATGCTTTAAATATTAATAATATTGAGAATAATAAAAATACTTTCCGGTTTTCGAAAATGGTAGAGAATGCATCGAAACACGTGTCGAAATAGATTTTATGAAACGATAATATTTACCAAGTAAATCTTGTTTTGAAAATAAGATTTTGTTATTTACTTAAATATTATACTTTTATTATACTTAAATGGAAATCTTTGACAGAATTGTTACTCACAAGAAACTTATGGAGTTGTAAGCGTCGGGAGCGGTAAGTCTTCCGTTCGAAAGTTCCAAAGGATAAACGTAATATTGGCAGTCTGGCATACAGTCACATTTTGAACCGTTGACACTCGGTACAGACCCAATGTAGTATTCTGAAAGATGTATGTATTATTATGATTTATATATATTTATACAAATAATAATACAGTGTTCATTTAAAAAAAACTCACCCCTAGCGTTGTAAACACATTTGATTTGTCTAAAATCACAAATTCGTCTAGATCCTGCAATTATAAAGTATTTTAATAAATGTATTTGAATTTTAGTAATATGGAATTAATGACCTCTTCTAGTAAAAAATGCACCTTTTCTTATAACTTTTAAGAAACGTCTGAGACATTACTATTTATCATTATAATTCTAACTGCCATCAAACTTTCTCCCTTAGTTTTCCCCTCTACCTCCTTCCCTAAATTCCCTTTTTCCGTTGCCTTCCTTATTATCATCAATTTGATATTTACATTTTTTTGATGTTCAAATACTATCTTCCATCTGATTGCAAACAGCTTTATATAGTATCAAATGTTTTGACCGATATCATTAGTCTATGTTTGGTTGGTTGGAAGATACTGCTTTTTAACGATAAGCCCGCGAATGAACTTATTTATCTTCTGTACATGAAGTTTAAACAAATAAAATAAATAATATCTTAATATTATATTTTGTGTGTATATATACATATGTACATACTCGTACATGTATCCTTACCATTGTTTGGGAGAAAGTATGGGATACATCCACATATGGCAAAAACTATGTCACTGCGACATTCTGCAAGGCAGTTATTGTAGGTGTACTTGGTAAAAGATGATGTCTTCCTCTCCTGGTTGAACACGCACTGTCTCTTTTCTATCGGAAAACTGCTCACGCCGATGGTTGAATACGTCATTTCCGGAGAAATGGCGAAGAATGCTTCAGACTTACTGCCTATAAGCTTTGTCGAGGCGTTCTCATCCGGGTACTCGTAAGCATATTGGATAAATACCTGAAAAAGGGCATGTTTACTGTCGAAATACTCACAGTATATAAATTGCATAAAGTACATACAACTGGCGTGCACATCGAATTTATAAGGGTAGGCAGTAGGGGTAGATAGTAAGGTAAGCTAGGTACAACTTAGTATGGTAGGTAAGGTACTGGTTGCGTTTTTAATATGTCACGCTGGTAAGTTACGATCGGCATTGTTTTTCTGCCTATATTGAATGCACGCCGTTGGTACATACTATATAATATATATGGTATTCTTTCCTCATTCATTCACATCTTCACATACCCAAAACATCTCAACACCCCTTTCTTGATTTTATCGATAATGCTTATCTCAACTTTGCATTCTTTCTGTGTATCACCATTCGAACATCTATTATACAACGTTTTGCGGCACATTCGTCTGAGATAACGTATTGCGACTGCATTCGACTGAACCTAGTTATTAATTCATAAGTCATGTTTTCATTTCCTGAAGGAAATAAGCCTGAGGAACTAAAAGAAACTGGCCACGCATCATGATGTGTGGAATCAATTGCAGAGCGGAAAACGCAGTAACAAAAAACGCGCTAAAAGTGTCTGAAATGAAGACTCCAAGAAGCATATCTGCCAAGAGTCTATGAGATAAAATAAGGAACACTAGGCTAAGACAAAATTGCGATTTGTAGGTGGGGAGGGCAACGAAGAGGATAATGGTATGCGCATGTGAGGAAAATGGAACCATCCAGATTTCAATATCTACCCTAAGGTAGACGACTCACGGGCAGATCACCAAAGAGATGGATTGACAGTTGATAATCGGCATCAGATGAGGCTGAACCTTCTTTTAAATAGGCCAATGATTTGTATTAATTTCTGGTATTACCCGAACTCCAAAAGCTCCAAACACGGATGAGTAATAATCTGGTGATCTAACTTTGAGAAGCACTGACAGCGCAGTTTGGAAACCGCAGCCCGCTACTCTCCTTGGTATTTGAGGTGTCATTATTTTTATTTTCCTAAAAATAAACATTCATAAAACGTGAATAACACAATATTTAGAGTGTGTCCAAATCTTCTTCTTTCTCTTCTCCGTCGTACAACATCTTCGATCACACAGCTTCGCCTAATGTCTTCGTTTAGAATTTTGTCGGAAGTTGAGATTATCATCTTCCTCAAAAAAAATTATAAGTGGACAAACTCAAATTTGTGAACAAAGATATGGGCATATTTAAAATATTGTGGCTTATAATAGAATCTCATAATAATATTAGTTAATATTGACTAGCTTTAGAAATAAGGACAACATATTTCAATATAATCCTTTTTAATTTATGTTTGACATTGTGAATACCACTACTTCTTAAAATCTATTATGACACGTGTTTCGATACATTTCGTATCATTTCGAAACTCCGTATGTGAAGCTAAGTTTAAATTTATCAGTTGTCTTTGGGACGTTGAAGGCTGAAGGCGACTTTAATAGAGACAATGGGGAGGAGGCTTTAGTTTTTGTCATATTGTTAATTGTGGGATTTTCAATATTTTATTTTTATGAATTTCTATTGTTTCAAAATGTAAAAAAATGCAGTTTATGACTTTTCGTGTTAATAATTTTAAAGATTTTAAGAAATAGCGGTAATAACCAAGTAAATTTTTATTTAAAATTAAAGGCATTAATTTACAACGTTTTGAGTGTGTCCAAATACTTGTTCACAAATCTGGATTATCTCCAATATTTTATTTTAGGAGTTATTTTTCATATTATTTTTTGATATGAAGAAGAATATGGAAGTCTGGGCATTTACGGGGCTGACCACCGTCATATGCCTATGACGGTCGTCAGCCCCGTAAATGCCCAGACTTCCATTTTCTTCTTCATCCTTGATGAGATGTCAAAAAATAATACGAAGGTATTAATTTATTTACTTATTTATTTAAACATATTACATACATTAGTCACATCATATATAAAATTTAGGATAGTTTGGGAAACCATGGATTATACAGTGATGCCTCGCGAAACGTACGTAAAAAATGTATTACATACATAAGTCATATAAATATTCCTGATGAGTAATTTCCATCACTCATTTTGGAACAAGGTATTAAGGTAAACAACATTGAAAAACAAATCAGAAAACACAAAGCAAAATGTAAAATATAAAGCAATGAAAGGTATTGTATATAGGCACATAAAAAAACATGAGGTTAGAAGCATGTTTAATAGAAAAACAAAAATAGAAAATATGGCTAATCGCAAACACTTACATCCTTAAAAAAAGTGTTTTTTTTTCAGTTGTTTCATTTTCGATTCCTGACTGGGTTCTATTGGGAGAAAGTGACCAAGAGCATTTTTTTTACAAAAACGTGATCATTGACTATTTGATAACTTAATAGCTTGATATTGCCCTGAAAAAAATCCCAAAGGATTTTAAACTTGGAAGTATAATATATTGACTTGTTAAAAATGACTAACTGCATTGATAATTTCTTTTCTTGCCAAGCAAAAGTGACTTAAATGGCCCTCCTGAACATTTTACGTTTTGTTAGTTGGTCACTTTCTCCTGTACGACTACGATATGTCAGGCAGCTGGTTAATTTGGGTATAGGCAATATATTGAGAGGACCTTTCTCCAAACTTAGTTGTGTTTATCAGCTCCACATGTATTTTATTATGTCCTCGTGTATTATAATATTGGATTCTCTGTTTAACATTGGTTTGGTGTTGCTGTGAGTCGTTTTAAACATTATTTGAAGCATTGTATTTATATATTACTACAAAGTCACTGCCGAATCTATTCATGGAAATATAATTGTTGCTAGGCATCCTCACAAGTGACAACGCTAAGTTTAATTACCAAGCATGATTAATATGGTCCTAAACAAATTGGACCAGGAAGCTAATAATGTCAATATAGTCACGATATCATAGATTGTGTTAGAGAACTACTCGCTACACAAACATTAGCCATTCTACTATACAGGTAGATTCAAACGTGTCCATCAATTCCAAATGTCGATAATATGTACATAAGCATCTAATATTCGATTTGCTGGTTTTCTTTGTTGTCAGTGCCTTCGAGATGGACCATTCGTCAAAATCAAATTAGGATTCTGGATTTCATTAGTTAATTCTTATTTTTAATATATAAACAAACAAAAAATCCCAATATTCAATAAAAATACAGCAATACAAAATGTTCCTATTATTTTTTAATATCTCATCAAAGATGAAGAAGAATATAAAAGTCTGGGTATTTACGTGAAGGTCTAGTGATTCAAGAACAACGATTCGAAATTGGTTCACATATTGTATAAAGAACTTCCAAGAATTTGAGTAGTGTGGTAGTCAATAATGGGTAGAATTGGTGAATGTTTCACGTGTGTAAATTGATCACATAAACCAGCCTATGACGGTCGTCAGCCCCGTAAATACCCAGACTTCCATATTCTTCTTCATCTTTGATGAGATGTCAAAAAATAATATGAAAATAACTCCTATAATTGGAGATAATCCAGATTTGTGAACAAGTAGTTGGAATAAACTCAAAATGTTGTAAATTAATGCCTTTAATTTAAAATATAAATTTACTTGGTTTTCTTTTTTTGGCGTTTTTATTGGTACTACTAATTAATGAATGGTTTGTTGGTTGGATTGCTGAAATACAAGATATATGTGCGTGATTCAATATTTTCTAGACAACAAGAAAAAACGTTAATTATCACAAAACACAACGACAAATATTATTTACAGTACGCGTGCTCGGTTGTTCATATAAAGCGTCTGATGTGAACATCTTCACCTGCGCTTGCGCGATACTGCTTAATTCTATCGCTTTGTATAATCATTGGTATAATTAAAACTTGGCATAATCAAGTATTTTAAATACTTGAAAGTAGTCAGGTCAAGAGTCGGAAAAATCGGCTTGTATGTATGAGATGTAAGAATGTAGAAGAGGCAAAGATTGTGTGCAAAGACAGATCGGTGTGGCGTTCTTTCCTCTCTGCCTAACCTTGTGGAGAAGCGGCTGGACGGTTAGTTAGTTGGTTAATTTTGTATCGTTGTGTATGATTCGCACTCTCATGCTCCACTCCCATGGTATCGGAATGTGTAGCTTTCTCTCCCCTTCTCTCAACGTTATATCTTTCTTCTCTCTCGTGTAACCAAATGAACCTAATAACGCGTCCTTGAAATGGCCCTCTCAGTTCTCGTCCAATTAGTGACTATCGAAGTTTTGTTTCAACGATTTATTACTTACTCCGAATAATGAAGCGGTTTTTTAAGTGCATAGTAATTGAACCCACAACAGTGGCCATTGGATGTAATGATTCTTTGGAACAATATGTCACATCTTGTATTTGTACCTTTCCATGAGCATCTCTCTATTATGTCTTTGCATGCTGGAGTCAACTGAAAACGATGAAAACAAATCAAGTATAGTAGAACCATTGTTATTGTGAAATTAAAGGCAGAAATGCAATCTCTCAGTGCGGCAAAACGATGTAAATATTATAAATATTCGAATAGTGATTTAAGAAAATTTTCTCCATACAAGCAGACGTCAGCTCTAAGCACTTGTTTGCCTAATATTATAGAGTATACAACGGAGTCCTAGTTCCAACCCTGTCGTGTGGAAGTGAAGTATGCAGTTTGCAAAATAAGAATGAAAATAGACTAAGCACAATGAGATAAGCATTATCGATAAAATTAATAGTCAAATTATAAGCTTAAATAATAAAAATGATATTTCCTGGCGTTTCTCATGTGTGTGATTATAATCCAGGATTCGGACCTCACATACTAATCGAAGAGTTTCTGCCCAATAAAAAGCTTCTTTTCATCTCACCAATAGATGTCTCTAGTGAAGTTCTAGTGATTCAAGAACAGTGTTTCAAAAATTGGTTCATGTATATAGAACCTCCAAGAATTTGAGTAGTGTATAGTAGGTTGTCAATAATGGGTAGAATCGGTTAATGTTACACGTATGTTAAGTGATCACTTAAACCAGCCTATGAAGGTCGTCAGCCCCGCAAATGCCCAGACTTCCATATTCTTCATCATCTTTGATGAGATGTCAAAAAATGATTATCGATAAAATTACGAAAGGAGTGTTGAGATGGTTTGGGCGTGTGAATCGAATGAGTTAAGAAAGAACAATAAATCAAATATATTATATGAGACGAACGTTGTTAGAAACAGATGAAGATCGAGGAAAAATTGCCATGATCGAGAATGTCATACTTGGACGTGGTCGCGTCAGGAGTGAAATGATCGGCGGGTACGTATAAGGAGATGCATAAATATGAATGATGCAAATCGAAGCCGTACAGGAGAAAGTGACCAACTAACAAAATGTAAAATTTTGAAGAGAGCCATTTAAGTCACTTTTGCTTGGCAAGAAAATAAACATCAATGCAGTCAGTCATTTTTAACAAGTAAATGTATTATACTTTCAAGTCACCTTGATATTTATAATCCTTTGGTATTTTTTTCAGGGCAATATTAAGCTAGTAGGATATCAAATACTTAATGATAACGTTTTTGTAAAAAAATGTACTTGGTCACTTTCTCCTGTATAAGCTAACTAACTAACCATCACACCGCTTCCCCGCAGGGCTAGGCAGAGAGAATAGAACGCCACACCATTCTGTCTTTGCAAACATTCCTCGCCTCTTCACACCCGCCGATTGTATCGACTCCTAACCTGACCGCTTTCAAGTATTTGGTATACCTGATCGTGCCAAATTTTTCTCGGCCTTCCTCTTTCTTTCTCCTGTATGACTACGATATACGTAAGTGTGGCATAGACATATTGGTATGGCATTCTATGCCCCTGCGGTGAAGCAGCATGATGGTTAATTCGTTTTAGATTACTTCCACACAGATGGGTATAATAGTTGTGCAAATCCAAAATGTAAAAACATAATACCTTGTCCATAAAGTCGGAAGCAGTCGTATTATTAAGATCAATTACGGCTTGCAAATTGGACATCCTTCTATCCATTTCCTTGTTAACTTCCCTGTTACCCAATAAAAACGTTACATCCTTCAGGTTTTCATACAGTTCCTCGGAACTCATATTCTCGGGTAGTTTCCTTAATAATAAATACTTAAATAAATAAAGTAATAAAACACACACACAAAGAGCTTGATTAATACGTTCTAACACGGACAAAATTATTTTTGTTAGCATTCATTTATATTGGAGCGAATATTTTTTTCTTCATTAACCTTTCCGTTTCGGTGTAAAAATAAAACGCGCGTCCCGGTGTTGGGTAGTCACTACACAATAAAAAATGTAGCGATTTTAAATTAGAAAAATACAGACATCATAGTTAATCCCCTTAATTAATTTTAAATGAAGTCACAAATTATAATAATGTACATTAATGCTGAAGAGCAACTGACCGCTAGATAGAGAACATTGAGCTTTGAGCTCCTCAAGCTTACACAGTGCATGTATGCAAGAGTGAGATGCGAATATAGGGTCGCGGCTCCTGCACACTCTTCACGCACTGTTTATATTTATATAATACCTCCGATTCTGATTATAACAAAAATTATACTATAGATTACAAAAAAACAGTATTTTTTTGTAATGTATTTTATTTTTATTTTTCTTCATTCCATCCTTAAAAATTATTACATTTAGCGTTTAGAGGCAATAGCTTCATGTATACGCTATAGTTAGTAGCTTTATTAAAAACAGTACAAAATGATACTGATTTTTGAGTGTTTGATGTGGCCCGCCGGCGTAGCCAAAATACCTTATTTGGCCCTTGGTGCCTTTTGAATTTGACACCCTAGGTCTAGAACATCTATGGTTAAGGTACTTTAAAAATTACTAACCAAGTTGATGATATTTCTTTAGCGACGTTGTGGGAAACTTTGTTAAGCGGACATAATGACACAGTTGGATAGGGAAACCTCCATATTGAAAAATGAGTGCTTTCAATAACCTTGAAAAAATGCAAATAAATTACAAACATGTCGCTCACTCCTTTCAAGAACGTCATAAATCAAAAATCGTTAATTTTCAGCTGTGCATGTTTTCGGAATGCCCAGAAAATGTACTATATCCCAGCAAAATCGGTATATTTTTAACTTAATATTTACCCGCTACAGGGCAGAAAGTGTTGTTTTTGAATTTTAAAGAAAAGGTATGGTTTAATTTTTTTTTTTGATAAACTAAATATTTTTCAAATGGAGAAAAAACCTTCAGGTTTTATCAAAAAAGATCTGTTGCACAGTAAAAAGTTCAATAAGTGGCTTGATATTTATTTTTAATACATTGTAATATATTTTTAAACTTTAATAACGTTCTCCTGAAAAATCAAGTATTTTGATTTATGACGTTCTTGAAAGGAGTGAGCGATGTCAGGAAACCAATTTCAAATATATAGAACTTCCAAGAATTTGAGTAGTGTAGTTGTCAATACTGGGTAGATTTGGTAATGTTACACGTGTGCAAAGTGATTACTTAAACCAGCCTATGACGGTCCCAGACTTGATGAATGCCCAGACTTCCATTTTCTTCTTCATCTTTGATGAGATATCAAAAAAAATCTAGACGTTATATCTTTACTCTCGCATGTAACGAAATGTGCCCAATAAACGTGACTCGTACTTGAAATTTCACTCTCGATTCTCGTTCAATTATCGAATCGTCGTCTAAGAAGTCCTTTTTCCAAAAATCGAATAAGTAACGTTAATACTGAAACGAATGTGTTAAAGTCGCGTTGGTACTTGAAATTTTAAGGGAGAAATATAATTTTTGTGAAACAATTCATGATGTAATATAAAGGTGCTACTTATACGAGTACACTTTTAATTTCTCTCTTATATTCTCATCGCGTTCTAGCGATAGAAAGTGTCTCTTCCATGATTTCCTGTTGGTTAGATTTTTCGCCAAAAAAATTATCGTTCGGGAATATGATCCCAGAAGCTTTCATCCCTGCAACCTTTAGACAGACGCGCTTCGATTCCTTCGTGATTGTTTTTAGTCGCTTTATTATTTGTAACACTGAAGTTTCACGTAGTTTTTTTCTCGATGAGACTCTTGGTATAAATATTGTAGGTAAAACTTTTCGCATTGTTTTGTTGTCAAGAATAACACAATTCCGTCGCGTGTGTGTACGTAATTTCTCGGAAACTTTTTATCTCTCTAACCAATATAAAGTGACTACTTAATCAGTCAACCTCAATTATTGACAAGTATAGCCTCCACTACGCTACCTTTGCTCATAGTCCTTGCGTGGCCGGTAACTGAAATAAAGTCGATAAATATTTCAAACAGTATTGGCGATCTTAATCAATTCAATTGAAACCTTCTTCTCCGTCTTATTCCTCATTACGGAGGTTTGTGACCATTGTGGAAGCAATGACTCTTATCCCTTGACAGCGCTGCACGTAACGCTCAGATCACCGTGGTGCCTGCTGCTGACTTAACTTGATCGGTCCATCGTGCGGGATCTTCCTCTCCCCCTCTTCCCCTCCAGGCTTCCGATCACAACCAGTCATTCCAGGCTATCCTCATTGCCACGTGCAACGTATCCACAAAACTGGAGAATCCGTCGTGTACATACATTGGCCAGAGTAAAGCCATCCAAGTGTAGTTCCTGGCGAATGGTCTCGTTGATGCGTCTAGCTGTCCATGGAATTCGGAGTATGCGCCCCAAAACCACATTTTGGAAGCTTCAATTTTTTTCCTTTTTGCTACTTTTGTGGTCCATGTTTCTGCAGCATAGAGAAGAATGGAGTGGACCAAACTCCCGAAAGGCTTTATCTAGGTGTTATTACTCACACCCTGGTCTTTCCATATTTTGTCTATCGTATACGTGGCACTTTTGACGACGGCGTTTGAAACCATTCATGGCAAAATATCCTCTTGTCTGTGTACTTGTTGCCTTTGAAGTCATCGACTATTCTTGAAAATGTTCTCACAATTGTTTAATTTTTTATTTTATTTTATTTTATTCATTCGGGAATTGTACAGCTTTTATATAAAAAAAATGATATAAAACAATAGTTACATTAACAATAATAAACATTACATTACATTGACAAAAAATAGTTACGTTAAAAAAAAGCCAATTAAACTATTCCACAATTATGTTATAATACTATTAAAAAACATTCAGAGATTAAACAAAAAACAAAAAAAAACAAAAAAAAGGGGGTCACGTGTTTTCCCCACGAAAAACATACATACACCTATATATGCATTCGTGGAAGCTTAGGTGTAACAGACACCGATAGTAAGGAAGAGGAAAGGCAATTAAGATGGTATGGACACATAGAACGCAGAAAACCTGATCATATTGTGAACCAGGCAATTGCCAGGGACCCTCCGCGAAAGACACCTAGAGGAAGACCAAAGAATCCATGGTTGCTGCAGAATGAAATTATAAATTATAACAGTTCTTTTCAAGACCGTATATTTATTTCAAAGAAATGTTTTTTTAATACAAAAACGTGTTTTAAGGAAAGAAAAATAATTCCGTCAAATGTTTTTTTTTACCAGGCCTCCATTTAAAAAAAAAAATCGAATATCGAATATCCGCCTAAATAAAAAAATACAAAAATTATGTTGAAAATTTTAATTCAAAACATGCTTGTAATGACATCTATGATTTTTCACTCGGGAACGCGACTACAGAAAATTGTAATTGGTTTGCGTCCAGGATAAAACCATATCCATACATTTTTCTTTTTAACCCTGGTTCTAATATTTTTTTACGGTTAAAATACAAAATATTTTTAAAAAGTTACCTGTCATTTTTACAAACCTAACTAATAACATAAAGTTTAGTGGAAAAGTACCCAAAATTGAGTGATACATGGCACAAACTGGTATTTTTTATAATGTAAATTAACCCTTCTTAATGATACTTACTCAAATGTTTTTTACATACATATTATAACTTTATTGAAATAAAAAATATTTTTTTGGTCCATCATTGAGATTCCAGAACCTCAAAGAAATATCTGTTTGAATACATTTAAAACAAAGAACTTCTGATTGAAGGCTGTACAAAGATGATCAGAATTTCTATGTTTTAAGTATATACAAATATTTACTTTTAAACGCAGAAGTATTAGAAAGGAAAACTGATTATAAAATTATCATCCTATTTAATAAATCATTAATCCTTTCATATTAATTAACTTTACACACGTAAACTAATAATATTTTCATCAATGCTAATGATTTATTGATGACAGTCAGCTTATTGTATCATTTCAATCAATCATCACCGATAAATGTCACGAAAAGATATAAAATTACGAGTCACAAAAGTTTACCATAATATACGTGGAAAAAGCAATCACAAAGTGTTGTTTTAATTGTCAACATATTATTTGAAATGTAATATTTACCGTAAGTGTCGCATTATCGGAATTCCATTGCCACGCTATCAGGACGACGACTATGGCAAATATTAGGCAAATGAATACTGCTATCGCCCAGAATATTCTAAAAAGCTCAATCAAATTAGTATTAGCATGGAAATATTTTATAAAATTATATGAAATTATATATATATATATATATATATATATATATATATATATATATATATATATATATATATATATATATATATATATATATATATATATATATATATATATATATATATATATATATATATATATATATATATATATATATATATATATATATATATATATATGTGTATATATGAATATAAATATATATATATATATATATATATATATATATATATATATATATATATATATATATATATATATATATATATATATATATATATATATATATATATATCATATATATTTATTTATATATATATATATATATATATATTTATATATATATATATATATATATATATATATATATATATATATATTTATATATATATATATATATATATATATATATATATATATATATATATATATATATATATATATATATATATATATATATATATTTATATATATATATATATATATATATATATATATATATATATAAATATATTTATATATATATATATACATATATATTTATATATATATATATATATATATATATATATATATATATATATATATATATATATATATATATATATATATATATATATATATATATATATATATATATATATATATATATATATATATATATATATATATATATATATATATATATATATATATATATATAAATATATATAAATATATATATATATATATATATATATATATATATATATATATATATATATATATATATATATATATATATATATATATATATATATATATATATATATATATATATATATATATATATATATATATATATATATATATATATATATATATATATATAAATATATTTATATATATATATATACATATATATTTATATATATATATATATATATATATATATATATATATATATATATATATATATATATATATATATATATATATATATATATATATATATATATATATATATATATATATATATATATATATATATATATATATATATATATATATATATATATATATATATATATATATATATATATATATATATATATATATATATATATATATATATATATATATATATATATATATATATATATATATATATATATATATATATAAATAAATTGCAAATAATAATTCACCATAACATTCAACATTGATATACGACGTTAAGGTAGGAAAAATTGGAACACCCGGAGCAATTCATCTCATGGTAGCAACTCGATAAAAAATTATCTTGTTTAATTTATCGACTGCATGTAGTCTATTTTCATCCTACTTTTGCCAACTTCATGCTTCAAATCCATACATTAAGCATTAAATCGTGATTCCATTGCTTAAATACCTTTTTGTAAAAAATACAAACAAAAAAAATTATTACAGAGATTTTTTTTTTAACCGTTATCCTCACCCAATGGTGCTTAGGACATCGTGGCGACGTGTTATCTTGACAGTCAATCGCATGAAGGTGATCAGCCCTGCGCTTCATGTACCAGTTTAGGGTGATATTAAATAAATATGAGAGTGAAAATCACCTATACCTGGTACTTATTTTGACCCCCCTGGGAATCGAGCCCTGGACCTCTAGCACGGTAGCCAAATGCGCTGACCCCTACACTACGCACTGCGTAATTCTACAATCATAAATCTAACCAAACCTGTCAATATTGGGCATGTTCTCCATCGCAATATATTTGTACCCGTGGAATCCTGTTGTCCGTAGAAACTCGATAGTGTGTCTCAACCAAAATGGTTTACTAGTGGACACATTTTTAAGAGTTGGCTGTTCATAATTTTTTTTAGGAGTTATGTTTTTACTTCTAGAAAAACTCAAAATTATGGGATCACTTTGCACGTTTTTCTCTTCTGTCCATCCCTGTGTTTTGCTCATTGTGCTGAAAATAATATACAATATTATTTTAATTCATATAAAAAATAGACACCTGTATAAAACCATTTAATGAGTTTTATTTTATTACACACGACTAGTTTCGTAAACTACAGATGTTTCAATCTACAGGTGAAAAGTAAAACTGACGAGAAAATAATAATAAATTAAATAAAACTCTTTACAACATTTTGAGTGTATCCAAATACTTGTGAAGAATTTGAGTAGTGTGATTGTCAATAATGGGTAGAATTGGTGAATGTTACACGTATGTAAAGTGATCACTTAAACCAGCCTTATGACGGTCGTCGGCCCCGTAAATGACTTATATAATTTGTTGTTACTGAACTGTTCAATTCCCAAAAAATAGAAATAATTATATTATTTATTGATTCGGCATTAACTTTGTGGAATGATAGATTGATTATTAAACATTTGTTTAATACCACTTAATGAGTTTTATTTTCATATTATTTTTTTGACATCTCATCAAAGATGAAGAGTCATTTACGGGGCTGACGACCGTCAAAGGCTAGTTTAATTGATAACTTAACACGCGTGTAACATTTTACATTCTACCCATTATTGACAACCACACTACTCAAATTCTTGGATGTTCTATATATATGGACCAATTTAGAAATCTTGTTCTTGAATCACTAGAACTTCACTAGAGACATCTATTGGTGAGATGAAAGAAGTTTTTTTTATTGAGCTGAAACTCTATTATTAATAATAGGAAAATAACTTATGTAATTGGAGATAATCCAGATTTTGTGAACAAGTATTTGGACACACTAAAAATGGAGTTTGAAAAATATACGGATTGCATCGAAGCTCGTGTCACAATAAGAAATAATGGTACTTACCAAGTAAAACATAAATTAAAAATGAAAACAACTATTACTACGACACAAGAAATTTATACACATGAGTACATACATACCTAAGTAATAATTGGGTTAGCTCGTGAATTAATCCTGTAAATTTTGTTTGCGCATTTATTTAATTTGTAATAAGAAGGTGAAATTTAAAAAGGTTTAAATTTTTTATAGTTAAATACGTGTTTCATCCCCTGACGGATTAAATCAAATGGGATACATATTTGATTCATATAGTTTATATATTTTTGACTTACTTAACAACGCTTTGTTGTACTCGAATATTCAGCAGAATACTAAATATGTACCTTTTGAATTGTAGTGCTTGGGCGAGACCGGAAAAATATATATGCATGATTTATTAGAATAAACGGAAACGAGGCGACGCTGACGTATTAAACGCCAATGTCAAATAAATAACAGTACGGGGTGTTTCAAATTCGCTTAAAATCGACGAAATGCGCTTAAAAGGAAAAAAAATCATATTAAATTTTTTAGCATATTCACGTTTTAAATCGCCTACATTATATTTTTTTGAGAGAGTCCGTGTGGTTGTTATCCCGTATTTCATAGGTCGGCACAGTATGGCTAGAAAATCTTTTAAGTACGGCTCCGGCACAAATATCCGCGCGAAGGCTCTTCGTCTCTACGTATTCATTCAAACAATCGTTTTCAAGCAACGTTTTGAGTGTGTCAAAATACTTGTTCACAAATCTGGATTATCTCCAATTTATGACGGGCTATGACGGTCGTCAGCCCCGTAAATGCCCAGACATATGTGGATTAAGAAGAATAACGAAGGCTGGGCATTTACGGGACTATATTCTTCTTGATGAGATGTCAAAAAAAAAATTTTTCAAGCATTATGAACTTTATGAGAAGCAAACTGAGAAATCGTATTATTGGCGAAAACCTGGAAATGTGCTAGAAATAACGATTAACAACCTGACTTACTCAAACTTTCAAAGGAGATGCAAGGATATTATTCGTAATAAGCAGTATTCTTATGGATACCTTACTTCCAAAAGATATTTTACCAATGAATCCTTTTTATAATGATAGTGTACTAGAATTGAAATTTGATTTGACTCTCAATAAAAATATTTATCATTGTGGTGTGTATATTTGATTCTTTATCTGATAAGGTGACAACCAAAGATGTTTCGACCACGATAGAAGTCTACCATATTACCAAGAGAGTCTTCTACTATTTTGGAGAAAAAAAACAAAAATTAATGTCATATTTTTCACATCTTTCAAATAAAAAAGAATATGGAAATGTGCGTATTTACAAGGCTTGCGTCCTTAAAGGCCGGTTAAGGTGATCACTTTTTGCACGGGTAACAGTCTCCATTCTACCCATGATTGAAAAATCACACACGCATTATTTTGGAACTCGTATACTATACGTGTCATATAATTCACACGACGTTTTGATATATTGGTGATTTGAGAATAAACAGTTAAGTGGTCGACGTTTAGACCACCCATGATCTTCCTCACCTCGGTCTTCGTCTGCTTCTATTACCAACAACATTCGCCTTATAAATTTGTTATACTACTTACTAATGGCAAACAAAAAAAAATAGATAAGAAACCTAAATACGCGTGCAATACAAAAAAACCTTTGAAATTTTTCACCTACTTAAATATCAAAGAAAATTTGTACGAGTCAAAAATTTATTTGTACCTAAAAATATTATGAAAACCAGAAGTATGCTTTGAATCAGCCTTTACAAGAGTCATTATAAGTTTTTAAAAGGAAGTAAGTTTTTCAGATTGTAGAAAATGTATTGTACATCGTTTCTACAAAAACCGAAAAATTTCTGAACGTTTTATAAAGGTTTTAATTGTTTGGACTGAAAAGAAGGTAAATATGTATGTTAATAGTTATTTTTCCTATTTCCTTTTTCAACCTTATCTTTTCCCCATGACCAAATCTGGGTTTCTCGACATAGGAGTTATTTTTACGTTTTGGAGAAGCCCAGATTTGTGAACAAGGATTTGAACATACCCAAAATATTGTGAATAAAATAACTGTTAAAATAATTAGTTGCATAAAATGTGAAAATCGTGTTTTAGGCAACCAGTAAGTTTTTAAAAATCGGTTAGAAGCTTGCATACCTTTCAATAAAAGAGTCTCCGCTTAGTAAAAGTTTACTAAAACCAATCATAGATGGCTCCCTTAAACTCAAATGTGAAGCGTAATGAGATTTATAATATATGTATGAGTTCCAAAATTTTTGGTATTGTGTTGTCACTCATGGGTAGTATGGTGATGTTACACGTGTGTAAAGTGATCACTAAATCAGCCTGTGACAGGCTGACATACTAATATATTCTTCTTCATATTTGTTGAGATGTAAAAACATAAAAATAAGTCATGAGTGAAGAAGCCCAGATTTGTGATCAAAAATAAAATTAGAGCAACACAAACAAATAAAAATCATGTTTTCAGTCGTCTTCCAGTTTGTAAAATAATCCAGCTGGGATCTTGCATTCATCTAAATAAAAAGGTCTCTGCTAAATATTGCAAAATAATGATTGTCGTTGTCGTGGTGGGTAGAACGCTGAATAATACACTTGTGTAAAGTGATCACTTAAGCAACCTATGGCACGTCATAAAAACTTCTTTATTTATTTTGGGATGTCAAAATGTAGAATATGAATTAATCATTGTCACTTTGATTAGAGACAATTTTTTTTTTCGATTTGACTAATAATGGTCCTAGTTGGGAAATTGCTGTTGCGGGGTCGATTCCCCCCAAGTGCAAAATAAATTTTAAAAATATTTATTTTGCATTGGTTTGGGTGTTTGTGATATATATATTTTTTTCCAATCCTTACTATCCTACATGCAGACAAGCCTCTTAAAGTAAAAAAGGCTTTGCGGGTAATTAATTAAAATTAAATTTATAAAACATAATTTTATTGTGTATTACATACATATCGCTGGTGGAATGTATTAATATGTTGATACTAGAGTATGATTTTATAGGTTAAAAGTTGTTGTTTTGTATAAATATGTTTAATTAGTATATCGCTTACATATCTGATAGCTCTTATCATCAAAAGTTTATAAGATATAAAATTAATTTTCAATATGCGTGATAAATATTTCTCGGTGTTAAATTTTTCTTTGAAAAAATATGTTGTAAACAGGTTAACGATGTTAATTATTTTTTTAAATAAAAAAGAATTAATATTAATTTTATATTTTTTTTTTTACATGTATAATTAAAATCTTTTATCGATCGCTTTTTATTGCAATTTTTACATCTCGAAAGATGTAAATTTGTAATGGAAGTTTGAAAAGGGCCACGCGATTTTAAAACAAAGTGTCTTTCTTTTTCATTTAATAGCCACAGCAACAAATGCGGAAAAATATGGCAATTACATATTTTCTATTGTATTTCTTTCGAGATCCTTTCTCTCTCTCTCTTTCTCTCTCTCTCTCTCTCTCTCTCTCTCTCTCTCTCTCTCTCTCTCTTTCTACGAATATTGTGTACTAATGTATCTAAATGTATTTTCGAAACATCTTAAACCGTTTTCATATTATTTTTAACATCTCGTCAAAGATGAAGAAGAATATGGAAGTCTGGGCATTTACGGGGCTGACGACCGTCATAGGCTGGTTTAAGTAATCACTTTACAAACGTGTAACATTCACCAATTCTACCCATTATTGACAACCACACTACTCAAATTCTTGGAAGTTCTATATATATGAACCAATTTAGAAACCTTGTTCTTGAATCACTAGAACTTCACTAGAGACATCTATTGGTGAGATGTAAAGAAGCTTTTTACTAAGCAGAAACTCTTATAGTATGTGAGGTCCGAATCCTGGATTAAATTCACACACATGAGAAACGCCAGAAAATACCATTTTCATTTTTATTATAAAGCTTATAATTTGACCAGATAATTTATTTACAACATTTTGAGTGTGTCCAAATACTTGTTCACAAAATCTGGATTATCTCCAATTACAGGAGTTATTTTCATATTATTTTTAAAATCTCATCAACGATGAAGAAGAATATGGAAGTCTGGGCATTTATAAGCTTAATAATAAAAATGAAAATGGTATTTTCTGGCGTTTCTCATGTGTGTGATTATAATCCAGGATTCGGACCTCACATACTTTATGAGTTTCTGCTTAGTAAAAAGCTTCTTTACATCTCACCAATAGATGTCTCTAGTGAAGTTCTAGTGATTCAAGAACAAGGTTTCTAAATTGGTTCATATATATAGAACTTTCAAGAATTTGAGTAGTGTGGTTGTCAATAATGGGTAGAATTGGTGAATGTTACACGTGTGTAAAGTGATCACTTAAACCAGCCTATGACGGTCGTCAGCCCCGTAAATGCCCAGACTTCCATATTCTTCTTCATCTTGTGCGATTATTGTCAGTTGGTGAATTTAAAATGAATCTTATTTGCCTTAATGAATGATATAAGGAATTAAAGAGTGTATATATTTTTTTGTTGCGATAGCACTGGTTTTTGATTTGTCACTGTGAGTAAGATATTTTCTAACAGTAAAAAAAATATGATTTATATTTAAATCAATAACTTTGTGATTTTCCATTTTGTAATTAAAATGTAACTTCGTTTTAAAATCACTATAAATTTAGTTAAAAAAATCTTGTATTGGTCCAATAACAATTATTTTGCACGTTTCTGAATGAAAGTATAGAGAATGTACAATAGAAAAAAAATAAACGGCTTTTTCCAACACCGTATCGCTCACTCCTTTTAACAACGTCAAATATTTTTAAAAAAAACTTGATTTTTCAGGAGATCGTTTTTAAAGTTTAAAAATATAAAAAATATATTAAAAATAAATATCAAGCCATTTATTGAACTTTTTACTGTGCAACATATCTTTTTAGGTAAAACCTGAAGGTTTTATTCCCATTTGAAAAATATTTAGTATATTTTTAAAAAAATAATTAAACATTACCTTTTCTTCAAAATGCAAACACAACAATTTCTGCCCTGTAGCGGGTAAATATTAATTTTATAATATGCCGGTTTTGCTGGGATATAGTACATTTTCTGGGCATTCCGAAAACATGCACAACTGGAAATTGACGATTTTCGATTTTTGACGTTGTTGAAAGGAGTGACCGGTATGTGAAGTTGATCTACATTTTGTAGCTGTGTCCCACAATAATTAAAAAAAAAGTGGCAAAATAAACTTCAATTAAAATTTTGTTAGATATTACCACAAAGTGACTGCCGAATCAATCGATGAAATTTGTATATTTCGTTAAACGTACAAGATTAGACACTAGAGGGTGGAGATAAAAATAACCATTTTTATGGATAGACTTTTCGATGGACGAAACATTTTTTTAAAATTAAATATATATTAAATTCTAATAATAATTTATTAAATAATATCATATATTGTTTCAACATTCTTAACCTTTGCTTTCCATGTTTCCTTTGTTTTCAAACTCCGCCCCTTGACTAACCCCCTCTCTCTAACTTACCCCTCTCCTTATTTATAGAACTTTTTTATTTTTTATATTTCAGTTATTATTCAGCCCTGACGATGGAAGTTTAGCTTCCGAAACAAGTAGTCTTTGATAAAACTTAAGTGGTATTAAAACAAGTGTTTCCTTAATCATTGTAACGTGTCTTACCACAGTTAATGCCGAAACAATAAATAAAAAATAAATTACTATATGTGGTTGAATTTTGGAAGGTTTCCTGCGTACTTTATCCATCTAGACAAGACGTTATCATTTCACATAAAATCTGTGTGAATTTCAATCAAAACTCAGTGATTTGATTGAAATCGGGACAGCCAGTGTAATCTATTAGATTTATATATCGGTCACTTACAGTCAACGTATTTGAAAAAAATCATGAAATGCTCACTCCATCGCAGACTATAGTGATAAAAATATGATATGAGTGCAGTTATATTTTTAAATTATACATATCTAAGTGTTTTAAACTTTGTTTTGTCTTTTAATGTTTTAAGTAAGTAGGTAAAGTAATACTCAATTATGTTTAGTTGTGTGATTTTAACAATATACCATATTATCATCGTTACAAGAAAATTGATCGATAAATTCAGTAAAATAAATATTTCATTTATTAGATGCTTCAAACTTCCTCAAACACATAAAAATCTTTTACCCACAAATCCTCTATTTTTTTTTAAATAAATTAGTTTAAATTTTGTCTAAAATGTATATTATGGGGATTATTATACTGCGAGATTTTCAAAGTTTTGATAGTTGAGGGTATAGTTTTGATAGTTGATGGTACAATGGAACCTCTCATAACGAGTTTAATTCGTTCCAGCATCTTACTCGTTAAGCAAAACATTTTTTCCCATTGAAATCAATGTAAAATAACTCTTTTCTATATTTTTTTAACGTTTATTCAAATAAAATTACTTATAAATTGTTAAGGAGTGTAAAAACTTGGAATATAATTTAGATTTGAAAAAAAAAACGTAAATAAAAGTATGAACTTATGACAAATAATTAATTATTTTTACTAGAAAACTGTTAAAGGCATTTGTTTTGGCCGACGCTTCAAAATTTGGCGAAAATGTGTTACAGCATTGTCATTGAATAAATTTGTAGCACAAATAGAGACCTCCTTATTAGGGTGATGCTTCTTAATGTACGGTGCAACAGTTTCCCATGTTTTCAGCATTTGTCTAAATGTGCTAGAAAATTGTGTATTGCTGTGAAACACGATGCGACTCCATAAGCTCTTCGGTGTTCAGCTCTTGGCTGTACTCTTTCACAAGCTCTTTAATATCATTGTCATCCACCTTGAGTCTCATGATATTAGCTAATGGCACAATCTCGTTGACTGTAGACTCCACTGTTACTGTTTCAAAATCACATTTGACAACACACTCTGGCTAAAGTTTTTTCCAAGCAGAAGTGAGGGTCCTATTGGTAACTCCATCCCAAGCCGCGAAAGTTCACAAGTGAATGTCGTGAAAAGGGGACTTTCCCTTCCTTTGCTACTCGTTATGCGAAACGTCGCTGGTTAAGGGAGCAACTTTTTCACATATTTTTTCCTCGTTATGCGAATTACTCGTTATGAGAGGTTCCACTGTAGTTGAAAAAAACCTATGTTTTTTATTTTAAAGTCGTCTCCAATTGACATTATATATAAATGGCTTTGGATATTCAAAACGTGACCCAACATTTAATTGCTATTAACTAAACTAGGTAATTAAAAGAAAAAACTTAAATTAAATTTTCGAGTTTTTTTATAAAACATATTATTAGATGTCAACCACGTGATATAGTTATTATTAAATATACTTATAACTACGCGTAGTAGTTATATTATGGTAGTTTTTTAATAAAAGTTAGTCTCAAAGTTTGAAACATCCGATGATCTTTTCTTTTAAAATACACACTAATTTTATAACTTTTTGAATGTTAATTTGTTATAGTTTTACCACAATCTAAGTGATTAAGTGATCCCATGGACATTGTGAAGAAAGGTTTCTTGTTTGTTTTTAAAAAGCCGGCGAAATGAGAACATTTCATAGCGCTATTTCGTTACGGTTTCTACTAAGAACACTTTTGCTGCTGTCAGTTCTCAGTTCAGTCAAATGTAAGTTAGTGATTTATTTATTTATTCTTTCTAAAACTATCGTGGTGATGTTTTGTTTTTTATATTTTTATTTTTACGAATTTGGTGTGCATTACCTACGTAAAAACGTATCATTTATGTAGGTAGGTATTTCCATGAGTCCTTTAACAAAATCCAAAAGTTCAAGAATTGATTCGGCATTTCGCTCACTCCTTTCAAGAACGTCATAAATCAAAAAACTTGATTTTTCAGGAGAACGTTTTTAAAGTTTGAAAATATAATACAATGTATTAAAAATAAATATCGAGCCACTTGAACTTTTTACTGTGCAACAGATCTTTTTAGGTAAAAACTGAAGTTTTTTTCTCCATTTAAAAAATATTTAGTATATTTTAAAAAATACTTAAACAATACCTTTTCTTCAAAATGCAAAAATAACCCTTTTTGCCCTATAGCGGGTAAATATTATGTTAAAAATATGCCTCTTTTGCTGGAATATAGTACATTTTCTGGGCATTCCGAAAACATGCACTACTGAAAAATGACGATTTTTTATTTATGACGTTCTTGAAACGAGTGAGCGATTTGTCACTTGAGTACATATTAACAATGTCTATTTTTAATTAAATATTTTTTATTTTTTTTTTTATTTTATCAATTCATTTTGACTTAAGTCTTACTTGCTTAATATCACTTTAAATAATGATATTTTTCCAAGTAAAATTTAAATAAATAAAAAAACTACAAAATGATAATAAAATCTCGTTGGTAAGACGCATATCAAATATTCATCCTTTCAACTACTATTCAACTACTACCGTCCGCCTCTGTAGTGTAATGGTCAGCACGCTCGGCTACCGTTCTGGAGGTCCCGGGTTCGATTCCCAGGGGGGTCACATAAATATTAGTGATTTTTTCACTGTATTATTTATACAATATTACCCTGGACTGGTACCTGAAGCGGAGGGCTGATCACCTTTCCTTCGTGTGTAAACGATCAAGATAACACTGTGTTCATATGAAGCAGTGCCCTATGCACCATTGGGGTGTGGATAAGGGTTTTATTATTATATTACAACTACTATTTATTTATTATTTTTAATAATAATAATAATTCCTTTCAACTACAATTTAATAAAAATTAAAACCAAATTATGTATATTTATTACAAACACATAATTTGGTTTGGTTAACAAAATAAATACGATCTCTTAGACGAATGTGTGGAAAAATCGATGCATGATAGATGTTCGAATGGTGAAATAAGGAAATAATGCAAGGCTAAGATAAGCATTATCAATAAAATAAAATTTAAAAAAAAAAGCGGTTCAAAGAGTGATTTTTTAAGATGGAATTCTCAATAATAATTTTCATATTCTGAAATAATTAAATGGTCAAAATGCAAAGAGAGCAATGAATAAAGTAACTAGAACCTAATAAGTTACCCTTCTTCCTTAAATTTATAAACTATTAATTTATTAATTCTTTTAATTTCTTAATTTTATAAACAACTGATTTAGTTTTTTGTGGGAAAAAAAGACTTATATCCGAATCGCTCCAGAACCTTATACTCTAATAAGGATTACAATCGTATAATATAAATACAACAACATTTGGGACATTTACGACTAATTATTTTCTTTATATACAAAACAAAACATATTATGAGTTAGTAAAAAGAATTAAACATTTTGTTTCAATCCAGAAGTCTATTTATAAAACCCTTATCCGCACCCCAATGGTGCATAGGGCACTGCGTCATATAAACGCAGTGTTATCTTGATCGTTTACACATGAAGGAAAGGTGATCAGCCCTCCGCTTCAGGTACCAGTCCAGGGTAGTATTGAATAAATATTAGAGTGAAAAAATCACTTATATTTATTTTACCCACCCTGAGAATTGAACCCGGGACCTCCAGAACGGTAGCCGAACGTGCTGACCATTACACTACGGAGGCAGAAGTCTATTTAATAAAATATATCCATTTTTAGACAATTTTTGTGGAAAACGCATCGCACGCTATTGTATGCGTTGAATAAAAATATTGTAAATTGATGATCGCCGATCTTCGTTAGAAGTGGCACTGAATGAAGAAGAAGAAGTTAATTTTATTATCCGTTTGTATTTTCATATGTTGTTGAAACTTCTATAGTTCTCGAAACTAGTCGTGTTTATGTTTTGAATATTGAAAGCATTAAGTTTGTGGATCATATTGATATATTATTTCGAGAAATAAAAATAAAAATACTTTGTGTTCTGATCCACTCACATTTTTATTAACCAACTAGTTTCGGCAACAACCTGTTGCCCTCTTCAGGGTTTAAGTAATAAATTAAACCCCGAAGAAGGCAACAGGTTGTTGCCGAAACTAGTTGGTTAATAAGAATGTGAGTGGATCAGAACACAAAGTATTTTTATTTCTCGAAATAGTATAGTCGTGTTTGCATTAATAAACTCAAAATGTGGTCTAACTAAGGTTTTCTATTTTTAATTTTAATATTTAAATCATCATATTATACCAAAATTTAAAGTCAAATCATGAATTTTATATTTCCTTAAATTACTGCTTCGTTCATAATTCTTAATTAACCATTTTATTGGTATTTTTTCCTTGATGTATTGTATGATAAATAAAAGTCTTAAAAACATATTATACATACATATAATCCAAAATGAAACAAAAGGAATTCGATCGATTATGAAGATTAAATCTGTTTTCGTTATTTTTGAAAGATTAACCAACATTTCAAATTGATAAAAAATATATTATCAAAAACATTCATCTTTTAAAATAATATACGCATGAAGCGAATGATGGTTATATAAAAAATAAATAAATATATTGAATATTTTATATCGCGATGTTTTTTAAGTTTTTTTTAATACAAGCATGTTTTTGTTGTTGTTTTTATTTATTTAAAATCGTTGCTACTAAATCTTATACTATTTGCGCTCTGCCTTTCCAAAAAATCACTAAGCTCTTGTGGTTAGAGAGACACACACAATGTAAAAAATTATACTCATTTAATGATATAAAAGTCTATTTCAACAATCGCTCACTCCTTTCAAGAACGTCATAAATCAAAAAACTTGATTTTTCAGTAGAACGTTTTTAATGTTTTACAATATAATATAATGTATTAAAAATAAATATCAAGCCACTTATTGAACTTTTTACTGTGCACCAGATCTTTTTAGGTAAAACTTGAATGTTTTTTCTCCATTTTAAAAATATTTAGTATATTTCAAAAAATACTTAAAAACAATACCTATTCTTCAAAATGCAAAAACAACACTTTCTGCCCTGTACCGGGTAAATATTAAGTTAAAAATATGCCGCTTTTGCTGTAACATAGTACATTTTCTGGGCATTCCGAAAACATGCACAACTGAAAATGGTCGATTTTTGATTTATGACGTTCTTGAAAGGAGTGAGCGCAATGTTCTTTTATTCAACACACGTGTATATAATATAAAACATTAAATTTATTATTTTAATATATTGTTTTATATCTGCAGGGAGGTTATTGAAATACGTGTACAAACATATCGTAGTCATACAGGAGAATGTGACCGAGTGCATTTTTTACAAAATCGTGATCATTGACTACTTGATATCTTACTAACTTAATATTGCCCTGAAAAAAATCCCAAAGGATTTTAAACTTGGAAGTATAATACATTGACTTATTAAAAATGACTAGCTGGATTGGTGTTTATTTTCTTGCCAAGCAAAAGTGACTTAAACAGCCCTCCTAAATATTTTACGTTTTGTTAGTTAGTCACTTTCTTCTGTACGACTACGATATACGTATGGTTTCCAAATATTTTAAATTCTGTTGGAATTGTTTGGTATTGCATTTTATTATTGTAAATCATTTTGAAATCTGAAAGATGAACTTTTTTAAATTCGAAAATCTATCATTCAGTTAGCTACCGTGCTGGAGGTCACGGGTTCGATTCCATGGGGAGTCAAAATAAATATGGGTGGTTTTCACATTCATATTTATTTAGTATCACCCTGGACTGGTACCTGAAGTGCAGTGATGAAGATGATACTGTTTTGGTATGCTGCAGTGCCCTTCGCACTATTGAGTGCGTGCAATGGTTAGAAGTAGAATAGTTGAAGAATAGAAATAAATGCAATGAAGCTCTTAATTAAATTAAAATCGATTAAAAACGCATAAAAAATAAACGATTTTTGTGACATCTCAACATATGTAGATTAAGAAGAATAAGGAAATCTGGGCATTTACGGGGCTATATTATTCTTCATCTTTGTTGAGATATCAAAAAATAATACAAAAATAATTACTACTTGGAGGTAATCCGGATTTGTGAACAAGTATTTGGACACACTCAAAATGTTGTAAATAAATTATCTGGTCAAATTATAAGCTTAATAATAAAAATGAAAATGGTATTTTCTGGCGTTTCTCATGTGTGTGATTATAATCCAGGATTCGGACCTCACATACTATAAGAGTTTCTGCTTAGTAAAAAGCTTCTTTACATCTCACCAATAGATGTCTCTAGTGAAGTTCTAGTGATTCAAGAACAAGGTTTCTAAATTGGTTCATATATATAGAACTTCCTAGAATTTGAGTAGTGTGGTTGTCAATAATGGGTAGAATTGGTGAATGTTACACGAGTGTAAAGTGATCACTTAAACCAGCCTATGACAAAATGTTGTAAATTACATGCGTTTAATTTAATTGAACGAGGTTTTACTTCACTTGGCTTGAAAATATCTTGAATATGTAACTGCAGATCAATTACTCATGATTAGGCTTAGTGAACAACGTGTTCTGATTAACACGATGTACGAGTATGTTTTATGAATACGTTTATGGGTTTTTTAAACGAGACATGTGCTAAGACACGAGATTAAGGCCTTAAGAGATCATTTCATCGTAACCTCGTTAAAGCACGATTTTAATCCTAGTGTAAACTGCATATTTGCGTCAATCCCCCAACACTACGGCTTTGGTTGATATTTTATTTGACGTTTGAGTACGTAAAAATAATAGATTGACTACTTTTTTAATGTGTCACATTTTTAGATATTTTACATTTTCGACATCTCAATATGTATGAAGAAGAATATGGAAGTCTGGGTAATCACTTTACACGCGTATAAAATTCACCATTCTACAAACGATTGACAACCACACTGCTAAACATTTTGGAAGTCATACATATCGCTTACTCCTTTCAACAACGTCATAAATAAATAAATTTAAAAAATCAGGAGATCGTTTTTAAAGTTTAACAATAAGATAAAATATATTAAAAATAAATATCAAGCCACGTATTGAACTTTTTAGTGTGCAACAGATCTTTTTACGTAAATCCTGAATGTTTTCCTCCATTTGAAAAAAAATTGTTATTTTTAATTTATTATTAGATTAAAACCAGTCTGATGATGTCGGTAACGACGAAACCCGGTCGCTGGTCAAATAAAAAAGTGGAAAAGCTAAAAATATTGGTTTTAATCTAATAATAAATTAAAAATGCAATTCCATCACGAAGTGTCAGTGGATAATATAAATCTATTAAAAATTGTTATATTTAAAAAAAAACTATTAAACAATATATTTTCTTCAAAATGCAAAAATAACATTTTCTGCCCTGTAGCGGGTAAATATTAAGTTAAAAGTATGCTGCTTTTTCTGGGATATAATATATTTTCTGGGCATTCCGAAAACATGCACAACTAAAAAATTACAATTTTTGATATATGACGTTATTGAAAGGGGTGAGCGATATGTGATCAATCTTATGACGTTCTATGATTGAATTCTTCTCTTTGTGCTTCGGCCTGTCGCTCTTGGGATGTTGACTCCTGCTATCTTTCCACCTTTTTGGAGGTCTGCCTGGGGGTCTGCGTCCTTCAGGGTTGCCTTGAAGGGCGATACGTGGCAGTCTGTCTTCTGACATTCTGTTTATATATATATATATATATATATATATATATATATATATATATATATATATATATATATATATATATATATATATATATATATATATATATAACAGCCATCTATGATTGGATAAGAAAACAACAACCATGTTTGTTTTAACTTAAATTTTATCAGTCCGGTGATGTCGGCAACGACGAAACTTGGTCAAAGGCCATACAAAATAAAAGTTTTTAAAAAATCACCGAATACGTGAAAAAATAAAAACTTCGTAAGAATAATAATAAGGAATGAGAGAAATTTTATACAACATTTTGAGTGTGTACAAGTATTTATTCACAAAATCTGGATTATCACCAATTACAGGAGTTATTTTCATATTATTTTTGACATCTCATCAAAGTATATGGAAGTCTGGGCATTACACGTGTGTAAAGTGATCATTTAAACCAACCTATGACGGTCGTCAGCCCAGTAAATGCCCAGACTTCCATATTCTTCTTCATCTTTAATGATATGTCAAAAAATAATATAGAGATTTAATACTTTACTGTAAAAAAATATTATGTTTATTCAATATTCCATCTCAATCTGTTATTGATTGGTGCTTGAATTAATATAACGATATTAATGGTTTAAATATAGAAAATAAAAACCTATCAGCGAAAGCTAAACTGGCGGTACACAACGGAGTCCTGGTTCCAACCCTAATGAATGGATGTGAAAAATAGAGTTGGCAAAAGAAGGATGAAAGTAGACTGAATGCAGTCGAAATGCGATCTCTCAGAAGAATGTGCGACAAAACGATGTATGATAGATGTTCGATTAGTGAAATAAGGAATGAATGCAAAACTGGGACAAGCAATATCGATAAAATTAAGAATGGTGTGTTGAGACGGTTTGGACATGTAGAACGAATGAGTGAGGAATGAACGGAAAAAAAAAATAATGAGGCAAGTGTGATTGGAAAAAGGAGCAGAGGAATACCGAGAAGAACTTGGCACGATCAGGTATGCCAAATACTTAAAAGCGGTCAGGTTAGGAATCGAAACAGTCGGTGGGAATGCATGAACGTGGAAGAGGCGAAGAATTTTCACAAAGACCAAGTGGTGTGGCATTCTATTCATTCTACCTACACCTGCGGGGAAGCGGCATGATGGTTAGTTAGTTACTTAGTTAGTTGAATTTAAACATGATATACGAGAATGTCTATGGTTCGATGAGTTCAAAATAACGAGAGAGAAAATGTTTCGATTTTACAGATTTTGCTGTCGATTCGTTAGTAGTGTTTAATGACAATAATAAATAACTTCTTACATGAAATGTGGTATGTTTCATTTATGTATTAATGGTAGGT
Organism: Brachycentrus maculatus; assembly: GCF_059751285.1. Taxonomy (NCBI): domain Eukaryota; kingdom Metazoa; phylum Arthropoda; class Insecta; order Trichoptera; family Brachycentridae; genus Brachycentrus; species Brachycentrus maculatus. Next base: position 3,561,795 of record NW_028280897.1, on the reverse strand, counting down.
TCAATGTCTTTTGAAACGCAAAGGTAGAATAGTTTTCTTTGAACAAGATAAGGTAACATTACTGTGAACGGATTATACGATTTGCAATAGATATAAAGAAAAAACTTATTGTCATTTGATCTCTTTCAGACGTACAAGATACTTTACCGTGTTTTATAATACTCTCATTAATACCAACAATAAAATATAATATTTTCTATTGTGTCGCCTACTTTCAAAATACGCCAGATCCATGTAAGTCGATTTTACAAAAAATGCAAAATTCTCTGGGTAACATATTTGTTTAAAAGATTTATTGTCTATCTTTAGATAAAATATTATGAACTAGAGAATTTTGTAATTTTTTTAGAATTTTTTCAGTATTTAAAAAAACGCGAAACACAAACCGATAATGACGTCATCTTAATTTTTGACCTATCCCCGCTCTCTGATTGGCCGATATAGGTCAGAAGGCAAGTTTCATGACTATAGGGGTATTTAAAATATAACGCTGTTTTTAAGTATTTTTTAGCAGGGTTTTCATGTATACAAATATTTTAAACAATAAAAGCCACAATTGTGATTCCGATAGAGCATTTATTTAAATATCTTATAAAATTGGATATGGCGGGTTTTGAATGTAAGCGACACAATTATACTCTCTCAACCGTATACCACGTTTGATTTTGCCCAAATTTACACCTACGATCTTTGGCCTAGTCTTACTAAACTAACTAATTTACATTTAAATTGGTTCAAATATATAGAACTTCCAAGAATTTGAGTAGTGTGGTTGTCAATCATAGGTAGAATTGGTGAATGTTACACGTGTGTAAAGTGATCACTCAAACCAGCCTATGACGGTCGTCAGCCCCGTAAATGCCCAGACTTCCATATTCTTCTTCATCTTTGATGAGATGTCAAAAAATAATATGAAAATAACTCCTGTAATTGGAGATTATCCAGATTTTGTGAACAAGTATTTGGACACACTCAAAATGTTGTAAATATCTCCTCATACGTAGCCGGCCAATAATTCCGACTCCTGCGCCCAAGTATTTGAAATATTTGATCATACCAAGTTCTCCTCGGTATTCTTCTGCTTTTAATTATAACTACATTCCCCTCATTAGTTTTCATTTACTATTCATCTTCACCCAATCGTTACACATGCCCAAACCATCTCAACATACTTATCTGAATTTTATCAATTATGCTTATCTCAGCCTTGCATTCATTCCTTATATCAATCACCATTTGAACAACTATCATGCATCGTTTTGATTCACATTCGTGATCACATTTTATTTGCATTCATTATACTTTCATTCTTCTTTTACCAACTCCACGCTTCACTTCCAACACAGGGTTAAAAACAAGACTCCATTGTGAACTGTCAGTTGAGCTTTCACTGATAGGTTTTTATTTACGATAACTGATTTCAGTGTACCATTCACTCTGTTCCAAGAATTCACTCCCTTTTCTACATCTCTATTAATCTTTGGCATTCCTAGAAAACGTTCTTCCCAAATATACGGAATCATATACCTGTTCCTAAATTTCCCTATCTACTAATATTTTTCATCCAGATCTACATACATTCATCTCTTACAAAAACCATGCCTTTGGATTTGTCAAAATTCATCAGCAAATCACTTTCCTTGCACTCATTATACATACACCTTTGATACCAGCGCCTGCAGGTCTTCTTTCCTATCGGAAAACAAATAAATAAATTAAAAATGAATCTTTTAGTTGTTCGAATGTGAAATAATATATATATATATTTTTTAAAAAAACATAAATAATTTACCAAACGCGGTTAAAAACTATATTTTTTCATTTATTAAAATTATCTGGTCAAATTTCTTCGCGCGCCTCTCAGTATGTAAAATAATCTCGAATAAAAGGGTCTCTGCTAATTAAAATATTTCTCAAACTAAGCATAGATGGCTCCATTGAACTCACAAATAAAACGTCATGAGATTTATGATTTATGATTTATGATTTATTATACATGTGTCTAGGAGTTCCAAAAATTTGAGAAGTGTGGTTGTCAATCATGTAGAATGGTGAAGCCCTGTAAAAACTCAGACTTCCATATTCTTCTTCATCTATGTTAAGTTGTTAAAATGCATATTATTAAATATTTTGTAATTTATAAAAGGGCCTGTGCCAAACAAAAGATATCTGAAATCAACCATAGATGGCTCCAGTAAACTCACACGTAAAGCGTCATGAGATTTATGGTATATGTGGGAGTCCCAAAAAATTTAATAGTGTGGTTGTCAATCATGGGTAGAATAGTGAAGCAGACTTCCATATGTTCCTCACCAAAAAATTACATTTCTAATATTGCACAAAAAATCCTTTGAATGCAAATCTATTCTGTTTACTGTATTCTATCGAAATCTTAATTAAAGTTGCGATAAAACGTGACCTATCCTATGTTAAACCAATGTGAAATCATTAAATCGCACCAAAACGTAACAATTTTACAAGCTAGAATTCCTGATTACTTTATATTATTTATAATGGAAATGCGACATTTTGGTGAGGACCTCCACATGTTGAGTTACATATTACTTCTGTATATTTATGTATAAATATTTTTCCAGCTTTTGCCTTCTCCAAGACCAAGCACCTGCCACCAGAACCATGGAATTACGGAGCGGATGTAACATATCGGAAAAATACTCTCAATGATTGGCACTTCCTACCTTGGAATAGAAATTATGAAGAAAACTCAAATTGCTCTCAGACAGAGGATTTTCCCGATGATCTGTTCACAGGTAATAAAATCATATGGTATTTGCGTGTGAGAAATAACTATTTTATTATTTTTATGAATCAATTACACTAACCAACAATGATTTTGTAACTGAAAATTTGATGACTGATTTGGACGAAGTTAATCGTTCTTATTCAAAGGCTATATGTTGTCAAGCTTGTATCGCGTCAAGTTTTGATGTACCTACAGTCATATTATTGTTTGTATGGTACTCATACGTTGAAACCGTAATAGTGGTTGGTATCTAGACATGTATTAGCCTAAGGTCTAAGGGATTCAAAAAAGTATTGTAAATTATGGAGTAACATTGGAAATATATTAACTTATTAATATTGAATACGATAACATTATATGGTTATATATATATATATATATATTTATATATATATATATATATATATATATATATATATATATATATATATATATATATATATATATATATATATATATGTATATATATATATATATATATATATATATATATATATATATATATATATATATATATATATATTTATATATAAATATACTTGAATCATTTTTAAAAATAAAATAATTGTCCTTGAGAAGGAATCGGTTTATTTCGAAATTGGACGATTTTAAAATTAGTTTTGTGAAATGTAGTGATTTTATAACAAACTTTTTAGCTTATATTTTTTGTATTAAAAGCAATGTTGACTTTATGGTATGGTAATATAACACTCTCCTTATCATTCATCGTTCACTTTGTGTAATACCACTTTAAAAAAACACCGCGACAAAATATTTTTGGATAAATTGTCTGACGACCTGAACAACTTTATTTTAATCTACATTGATCATTGCAATGATCATTCCAAAACCGGTAGCCACAAAGCAGTGTTTTTTCAAAAGTGGTATTACACAAAGTGAATGATGAATGATAAGGAGAGTGTAATAAAAAAAATTGTATTTATTTTTCCAGACGAGCAGTTGAGGCAAGGGGCTGTAATATTACATTTCATTGGCGGAATTTACAGTTTCACACTTCTTGCCGTTGTTTGTAACGATTACTTCATCCCCACAGTAGAATGCATATGCGAAGATTTGAATTTGACACCAGTAAGTTTTACTAAGTATACGAGTATTCCCCAATATCGTAATTTAAGTTATTTCTTGTTTTGGCACTCACTCTGTGGTATGACACGATTAGATTACATATTTGTTTTTTACCACTTGAGTATTGTATTTGTTACCACTAGTTTATATATTATTAGATTAAAACCAATATTTTTAGCTTTTCCACTTTATTTTTATTTGACCAGCGACCGGGTTTCGTCGTTACCGACATCATCAGACTTGTGATGTCGGTAACGATCCACCAGTCTGATGATGTCGGTAACGACGAAACCCGGTCACTGGTTAAATAAAAATAAAGTGGAATAGCTAAAAATAATGGTTTTAATCTGATAATATATTAAAATGCAATTCCATCACGAAGTGTCAGTGGATAATATAATCCACTAGTTTATATTTATACCTGTATTTGAAAGCATCTCTAGCTTCCGAAACAAACAAAATAAAAAAGCAGCGGTAAATATAAATATAAATATATTGGTAAAATATAGAAAAAGTGGTTAAAAACAAGTCTTGTGATATGCAAAATTTAATGTGACATATAGTTACACGTGTGTATTTTTAAAATTCCATGTACATTAATTGTGTCGCCTACTTTCGAAATCCGCCAGATCCATGTTAGTAGATTTTCCAAAGAATGGAAAATTTTCCGGGTAAAATTTATGTTTGGAAGATTTATCTATCTTCAGACAAAGTATTATGAAACAGAGATTTTTAATTTTTTTTAGTATTTAAATAAAAACACGAGACACAAACCGATAATAACGTCATCTTAATTTTTTACTTATCCCCGCTCTTTTTCTTAACGCTGTTTTTAAGTTTTCAAGTATATATATATATTTAAACAATAGAACCTACAATTGGCATTCCGATAAAATATTTATTTGAAAATATTATAAAATTGTATAGGGTGGATTTTGAAAGTAGGCGACACAGTTAATAGAAATGTTTTGCTTACTTTGTTTTATAAAGGATACCTTTAATTTGAAATATGCGATATTTGCTTATAGCAGTGTTCCGCAAAGTATGTGTCGCGGCACACAGGTATACCGTGGTGACTAGTTACTGGAAAAAAATCACTTACCAATAAACGAGTAATAATAATTCATGGAGCTAAAAACTGATCGGACATTAAAACTGAAATTTTCCGAAACAAATCTAGCATATTTTTGGATGCATATAAAATAATAATATCCACTGCTTTCAAAGTGTGCTATTGCAGTTTTTTACCATATGCCACGACTTACAACTTGTGCGAATTTGGATTTCGATTTTGCTTTTAAAAAAAAAAGAACCGCCTGTGGACGAACAACGAAGAGATGAGAGCAGCCTTATCAACAATTGCTAAAAAAAAATGTTAACTTGTACTCAGTTACGCAGGTTTAGATTATGCATTACACATAATACGTTGTTTATATTTTCGCATTATGTTAATTTTAATAATTCATCAATATTAAATAAACTTTGTTTTATCTCTTGAACAGAAAAAGTTTGCGGAACACTGCCTTAAAGGGTACAATATTATAAAATATTATATATGTTTAATTGCGATTTGACTTATTTAATAAGACTTCTGTATTTTTCACAATGTATTTTTCACTAGATTTAAGTTTTGTAATGATATTTCATTGTGAAACTGTATTTTATATAATAAAATAACTACTATATAGTTTTTTCTACGTTTATTTTATTTCACCAGTTTGACCACGTTTGATTGTTACCAACATTATCAAACTGGTGAGAGGCAGGATAAAATGCATGTTATATACACAACAATGCATGGGACGAAAACCATGGTATATGTATTATTTTGTTTGAATTTTAATGGAACCAGAATCAATGGTTTATTTTTTTATCTCAGTAGCTTCTTCACCTTTACAGAGATCAATAAAAACCTGTTTTTTTTTCATTTGGCGTCTATTTTGTTACTAATTCATCTAAATACTTATTTCGTGATACCAATTATTATTATCAGTAAATTTACATACATTTATTTGAGAATTTACGTTTTGTTGATTTTAAGGTTTTTATGTACTAAATATACAATTCTACCAAAAACATGCGATTCGATCCACTGATGCATCATGTAGCATTGTATACCGAAAATATCCATAAAATAAACTGATTGTAATATTGGTGTATTTTTAATTATATGCGTTACTATGTTATTCTATGCGTTTAGATTTGTAAAGTGATATCTTGTTTATGTCCAAGTTGTGATTTAAGGAAGATGTGAGTAAAACGTTATCCTTCGCAGGATGTGGCTGCTGCGACCTTCATGGCGGTGGCGACATCGTCGCCGGAGCTCTTCATAAACGTGATGAGTACCTTCATCACCAAGTCCGATCTAGGAATAGGGACAATTGTGGGGTCCGCTATGTTTAACACTTTGGGAGTTGGAGCCATCGGAGGACTGGCCGCTAGACATGTAAGGACCCATGCTTTGTACATACACGGGAGAAATGACAAATCGTGCTCTTAAGGCAGATATCACAAACGTTTTAATTCGTAGAGGGAAAAGTCTTTCCTCTTAATTTTTTTTTAAATATTAATTTAAAAATATTTTTTACTGTTTTTAATTAAGCTAAGCGAAACACTCGCTAAGCGAAACATTAAATGTTTTGAGAGACGCGGGTATACCGGCTCACAAGTGAATGTCACGAATAAGGGTCTTGCCCCTTCTTTATAACTCATACGAAATGTCACTCGTTAAGGGAGCAACTTTTTTACATTTTTTTAGTTCGTTATGCGAATTACCCGTTGTTAGAGGTGCTCGTCACGAGAGGTTCCACTGCATTTATTTTTGAAGTGAAAACAGTTATTTTTTTAGGTATTAAATAATAAATCAAACATTGATTTTTTGTCTACTAAGTTGTATTTTACTGTTTAAAAAAAATACAAAACACAATTGCCACAAAATTGACTTTTTATATATGTTAAAAAAAAACTTAGTAGACTCAAAAACCAGTGTTTTATTTAACATTTAATGCATACATTAAAGTGGATTTCTACAATATTTTTATCCAGAAATAATTTTTACTCTGTTACATACCGAGAAGACTCATTCATGTATATATAACAAACTTTTTTAAAGTTTCAATATAAAAAAGAATACAATGTATTAAAAATAAATATCAAGCCACTTATTGGACTTTTTACTGTGCAAGAAATCTTTTTAGGTAAAACCTGAAGATTTTTTCTCCATTTATAAAATATTTAGTAAATTTAAAAAAAATAATTAAACAATACCTGTTCTTCAAAATGCAAAAACAACACTTTCTGCCCTGTAGCGGGTAAATATTAAGTTAAAAATATGCCTCTTTTGCTGTGATATTGAACATTTTCTAGGCATTCCGAAAACACGCACAACTGAAAATTGACGATTTTTGATATATGGCGTTCTTGAAAGGAGTGAGCGATATATAATATAATAAATATTTATTTCAAGGACGTATTCATATGTCCTACCCGTACCCGATATTGTTTACGTTTGACGTATTTATGCGTCCCGCCCGGTTAACAGGTTAATAATTTTATACGAAACATTTTTTATTTTTAGCCCATTCCCATCAAGCAATGGCCACTAACGAGAGACTGTATAATTTACATAATCGTGGTATCCATCTTAGTTTCGATGACGTGGGACAGTAGGATAGAATGGTGGGAATGTACAATCCTACTTTGCTTGTATATACTGTACTTCATATTCATGTTCAACAACAAGAAAATTATTAAGTTTATCGGGAACATGTGTGGATGCAAGAGACGACCTGGAGGTCAGGACTTAGGTAAGGATAGTTTTCATCATATTTTAAATATAACATTTTGTATCAGATTTATATTTTATTCCATATCAGTCAAAATTATCACTTTGCACTCCTGTTGGATTTACTTACCACCAGTAGTCTACTCTGGGGTTGAAAAAATTAAACATTATTTCCTTAAAAGATAGAAAAATATTATTTCACTCATTCTTTTGAGACAACCTATTTCTAGTGTGGGGTAACCATTGTAACGCGATAACATATTAGAACGACATTATTCGAAGAAAGTCACTAAACACAATTATTTAAAATCAATGTAATTACTAAACCATTTAAATATGACTATGAGATTGAGACTGAATATGAGATATAATTTATTGATTTGGTAACTTGTGGAATATATATATTTTTTAAATAAACATTTGTGTAATACCACTTAATGAGTTTATTTATTTACACACGACTAATTTAAAAAAAAAAACAGTTTTTATCGACAGGTGAATGGTAAAACATGGTAAGTATAGATTAACTATTCACTCGATGAAAACAACTGTAGTTTTCGAAACTAGCCGTGTGGTATGAAAATAAACTTAATAAGTGATGTTATATAAGTGTTTCATTTTTTTTATCAACATGTCATTTTATTTATTGTTTCGGCATTCACTTTGCGGTAAGACATGATGAAATTATAAATGAAAACACATGTTTTTTTTACCACTTGAGTTACATATATTTATTTTAGCGACTAGTTTCAGAGGCTACAGATACTTCTATCTTAGTTTATATTCAGACTCGAAGATGGAAGCATCTGTAGCTTCCAAAACCAGTCGTTAAAAAAATAAAACTCAAGTGGTGAAAAACAAGTGTTTATGATTTAATCAACATGCCATTCAACAAAGTTAATGCCGAATCAATAAGTTATATATGTATTTATGGGATAACATGATGGTTTAAATAAATTAAATAAATTAACGCTTGTATTAGACCACGTTTATCTTCTATGTTGAGTTTTAATAAAAAATCTTGATAGAAATAACTCCAAAGTGGAGAAAATCCAAAATTTGTGAAGAAAAATTTAGAAACACGCAAAATATTGTGAATTAATTAAATTAGTTACCGACTCTAGCAAGGTCTTTATTCCATTTTCTTTAAAAAAAGAAGTCAATATTTTAATACTTTTGATACGTACGCTTTCCTGTTTATTTCAATATTATAACATTTTTATTCGAAAAAATGCTTATGCAACTTTATCAATTTTTATTGGACATAAAAATAACAATATTTTATATCACAATGCTATCATAAATAATAAAATAAAAACGAAAGATAATGAACAGGTCTTATTTTCATCTTGCTTCTATGGAAATAGTTATATTTAAATATAAAAATAAAACGGTCGTATCTGACCACTTTATGAATGGTAATAATAATCAAATAATATAGGTACTGATAGAGGTTTGGGTGTAATAAATAGAGAAGGTTAGTGTAATATGGGATTTGGTTTGATTGGAATAAAGAAAGAATTTTGATAAAGCATATTATAAGTTTTTCTCGACATTATACCTTTCTTCTCGCTTTTATTACGAAATATGCCCAATAAACGTTACGTGTCCTTGAATTTACTCCCTTAATTCTCCCAGTAGAAGTCCAATAATCGATTATTGAATCGGCTCATAAGTATTATATAATAAATACAGTTCAATTAAAATCAATCACCTTAAAAGTTGAGTAACTTTTTTTCTACTACGGCCTGTTGATTACATTTTTTTGTAGATCTTTAAATGAATATTTGCCATTTATCTCATTGTATGATTATAATTTTTAATGATTATTGATTGTATTATTGAAGATTTAATTCATTGTAAAAAATAGATTACAGATTTGAAGATTAAATATTTTTGACGTAAATACGTAGTAGTTATTCAACGATAAACGTGTACTTCTTATTATTATTTAAAAAAATAAAAATAAAAAGTTGTCATATGCAATATCTAGTAAAATCAATCAAGTTATTGGAGATAATTTCGTTTGAATTTGTGTAAATTCGTTTTGTTAATTGATTTCTCAAAATCGATGAAATTAATATGGATTATGAATTAAAGATTTTACTTGGAGAAAACCTCTATTTTTTACAACCTAATGTGAATAGTCTTTCGATGCATTTCGCATCCTACAGTGTTTGAAAATCATGCAAATAATGCATCGAAACGCGTGGCATAATATATATTATTTTAAGAAATAGTGGTATTTAGTTTAATTTAAAATGGATACACTGCCGAATCAATTAATGAATAATATAATTTTATTTATAATAGTTAGTATAAATTCAATAACATCATTTTGAGTATGTCCAAATTCTTGTTCACAAATATGGATGATCTGGATTATTAAAATGTTGTATATAAATGAACTGGTCAAATTATAAGCTAAAATAATAAAAATGAAAATGATATTTTCTGGCGTTTCTCATGTATGTGATTATAATCCAGGATTCGGATCTCACATACTAATATAAGAGTTTCTGCTTTAAAAAAAGCTTCTTTTCATCTCACCAATAGATGTCTCTAGTGAAGTTCTAGTGATTCGAGAACAATGTTTTGAAATTGGTTCATGTAAATATAACTTCCAAGAATTTGAGTAGTGTGGTTGCCAATAATGGGTAAAATTGGTAAATGTTACACGTGTGTAAAGTGATCACTTAAACCAGACTATGACGGTCGTCAGCCCCGTAAATGCACAGACTTCCATATTTTTCTTCATCTTTTATGAGATGTCAAAAATAATAAAAATTCAATATATAAAAATATATCTTTATGTACCAGGATTACATGATCTGACAAATAAAAAGCATTAAAAATGTTAAATAGGAATTATACCCTCTATCGTCCGCCACCTGAAACAAATCCTTTTTAAGTTAGCGAAGATCAGAACGAAATGAGAGCTTTCATGAATCCGCTGTAGAGGTGACATATTTTATTTGAATAACTTTTCATTATTTTTTTACGTCGAGAAATTGAGTTCAAATATTTAATAAAAATAATTAATTTTTAAATGCAAGCATATTTTTGAAATTATAAAAATACGGATACAATTTTTTTTTTTAAATTTAGTATATCTTTAAAAATCTCAACACCAAAAAAGAAGGAAAAAGATTCATTTAATGGAAATGAGGAAAAATAATTAAAATAATTAATAAGTCATACAGACCTGAATGATGGAAGTTTAACTTCTGAAACATGTAGTCTTTAATAAAACTCAAGTGGTATAAAACAAGTGTTTTCTTTACTCATTGTAACATGTCTACCACAAAGTTTATGCCGAAACAATAAATAAAATAATGTCATAGTACAAAATGGTCGTAATACATATGTGTCGCCTACTTTCAAAATCCGCCAGATCCATGTAAGTCGATTTTCCAAAAAATGCAAAATTCTCTGGGTAACATTTATGTTTAAAAGATTTGTCTATCTTTAGATAAAATATTATGAAATAGAAAATTTTTCCATTAAAAAAAAAACACGAGACTCAAACCGATAATGACGTCATCTTAATTTTTGACTTATCCCCGCTCTCTGATTGGCCGATATGGGTCAGAAGGCAAGTTCCATGATTATAGCGGAATTTGAAATACAACGCTGTTTTTGAGTATTGTTTAGCAGGGTTTTCAAATATATAAATATTTTAAACAATAAAACCCACAATTGGCATACAGATAGAGTATTTATTTTAATATCTTATAAAATTGGAACTGGCGGATTTTGAAAGTAGGCCACACATATACGTACATTTTGTTCTGATGAATTACTTGAAATAATTGGTGTAAACTAATTGGATTCTATGACCTGTATTTGACTTATGGTATTGAGTATAAATTAATTAAATTTCTGTTTTTATTTTCAGAAAAGGATGGAAAGGAAGAAGATGATAACCCAGATGATGTGTACACAGCCAGAGTGTCCTTGATTCTATCAAAAAGAAGAAGTACTAGAATGTCTGGAATATCTAAACTCTCTATGAGGACTGATAAAGATAATCCAGACCAGACCATAGAAGAGGCCATTGATGAAAATACTGATGGTAAATTTTCTATTTGACTGTTAAAAAAATATAAATATATTAGAGAATATTCTTAGTTTGCAAGAGATTTACTTCTACCACTACCATCACGCCGTTTCCTCACAGGGGTAGGCAGGAAGGATGGAACGCCACACTCTTCAGTCCTGACATACTCTCTTCGCCTCCTTCACATCCATACATCTAGTCTAGTACATATAATATATCGTGGGTAAACTGGCAAAAAAAGTCTAAAATCCCCGTTTTGAATAATTCCTGTTATAAAAAGCTTTTAGACTGAATTAATTACCTGCTATTAACCGCCATACACATACGAACGTAAGTTGTCACCGAAATTTGTGATAGTACAACGTTTAGGCTCTCATAGTCTGCCAATAGCTGGTATGCTTGCTGATCGAAGTGTTGCCTGTCTTCTCCTAAGTGTATCAAGCAAAAAAGTAAACATAAAGCAAAGAGTACCCCATACACTATCCATCAAAGCTTAAAAGTTATTATTTCTAGACACTTCAACCAGTGAAATTTTATTGGTGTTTTGATATGTCGCTCACTCCTTTCAACGTCATAAATCAAAAATCGTCAATTTTCAGTTGGATATGTTTTTGGAATGCCCAGAAATGTACTTCATCCCAGAAAAAGCGGTATATTTTTAACTCAATATTTACCCGATACAGGGCAGAAAGTGTTGTTTTTGCATTTTGAAGTAAAAGTATTGTTTAAGAATTTTTTTAAATATATTCTTAATATTTTTCAAATGGAGAAAATACATTCAAATTTTACCTAAAAAATCTGTTGCACAGTAAAAAGTTCAATAAGTGGCTTGATATTTATTTTTAATACATTCTATTATATTTTTAAACATTAAAAACGATCTCCTGAAAAATCAAGTTTTTTGATATTTGACGCTGTTGAAAGGAGTGCGCGATGTATGAAAATTTTGGTACTTCAGTTTTAAATCGTTTTATGGCATTGAAAACCGATTGAAGCTTATCAATTTGATACATCAAGAGATTTATTTGCATTGTGTTCTGTCCTTGCTTAAGAGATACATATCTTTGATGTATAAAATAGTTTTGATTAAATTCAATTTAAAATCAGTTAATCTGCGGTTTAACAAACTTTGCGGATTTGAGCGTCCTACTTAACCTTCTTAATCCGTAGGATAAGAAACTGCTATTTATTTAGTTAGGTTTAATAGATAAGCCAAAGAGAAACTGACTGAATAGTTTCCGACCTCAGTTGATGAACACTGCATGACGGTGGAATGATCGCTCAGACGATGATAAAATTGGCATGCCGGATTAAACGATTTAAAGATTTAACCGTCTTTGTTAATTGAGCTACGAATAAGATTTAGAAGTATTAGAACATATTTGTAAAATTTACATGTAGCTCAAATATTGATAATTATGACAAGATGACGTACGATATTTGTGATTTTTTATTTAACGTAATATAACGTATAAATATAAACGACCAGTGGGTTTATTGAAAATGTTCAGAACAATGAATTAGATATACATTGATATATATATATATATATATATATATATATATATATATATATATATATATATATATATATATATATATATATATATATATATATATATATATATATATATATATATATATATATATATATATATATATATATATATATATATATATATATATATATATATATATATATATATATATATATATATATATATATATATATATATATATATATATATATATATATATATATATATATATATATATATATATATATATATATATATATATATATATATATATGTGAATGAGTAAAAATTATTTCAGGATAAAAATATTGTAGAACTCTACTTGAGTCTAAGTTGTATTTAACATATCGCTCACTCCTTTCAAGAACGTCATAAATCAAAAATCGTCAATTTTCAGTTGTGCATGTTTTCGGAATGCCCAAAAAATGTACTATATCCCAGCAAAAGTGGCATATTTTGAACTTAATATTTACCCGCTACAGGGCAGAAAGTGTTGTTTTTGAATTTTGAAGAAAATGCAGTGTTTAATTATTATTTTAAATCAACTAAATATTTTTCAAATGGAGAAAAAACCTTCAGGTTTTACCTAAAAAGATCTGTTGCACAGTAAAAAGTTCAATAAGTGGCTTGATATTTATTTTTAATACATTGTATTATATTTTTAATCTTAAGTTGTACTAAGTTGTATTTAACATATATAAAAAGTCAATTTTTTTTAAACAGTAAAATACAAACTTAGTAGACAAAAAATCAATGCTTGATTTAATATTTAATACGTTAAAAAATAAGTGTTTTCATTTATAATTGTTTTATTATTTTCTAGATTTAAAAATTCGTAAGACCCTTTGGAGATATCCTAAGGAAAAGTCGAATTCGAAGAAAGCTTGGTTCATATACACTTGGCCGTTGAAACTTCTCCTGACGTGTTTGATCCCATCGCCAAAAACATATAGAAAACTCTACCCCTTGACTTTCATAATGTGCATCGTTTGTATCGGTGGAAACTCCTACTTCGTCTCATGGATGATCACCACTATAGGTAAAGTTTTTATTTTTATTTTATCATTTCGAAACATATTACATGCGTAAGTCGTGTATGTGGTATAATATTCCCGATGAATAATTTCCATTTCTCATTTTGAGACATGGGATTGAGGTTTACAAGAGTGAAAAACAAATAAGAAAGTTGATAAAAAATATAAAAATTTAAACAAATCTAATACAGTGCAAATCATAAAATATAATACAATTAACCTGTATAGTAAATACAAATACAATGAAACACAAGGTAAGAAACATGTTTCAAGGAAACAAATGAGAAAATATTAGAAATCACTGGGTTATATCCTACGTTCATTACCGATGTTTTACTGTAATAAATATATTTCATACGTATTATTTTTTGACATCTCATCAAAGATGAAGAAGAATATAAAAGTCTGGGCATTTACGGGGCTGACGACCGTTATAGGCTGGTTTAAGTGATCACTTTACACACGTGTAACACCACACTACTCAAATTCTTGGAATTTGAGTAGTGTGGTTGTCAATAGTAGAATTAGTTTATGTTACACGTGTGCAAAGTGATCGCTTAAACCAGCCTATGACGGTCGTCAGCCCCGTAAATGCCCAGAATTCAATATTCTTCTTCATCTTTGATGAGATATCAAAAAATAATATGAAAAATACTCCTATAACTGGAGATAGTCCAGATTTGTGAAGAATTATTTGGACACACTCAAAATGTTGTACATATTTCATTCGATTTATTTTATGCAATGTTCCAATGATTCAAAACGATTGTCCTCAAATCGGGATGTTTGATTCTCTGTCGAGAAAGAGTCAATATACTTCAACAAAACGAGTTAGTTTATGGTATTTTCACATATTTTTAAATTGATACGATTGCAGGAAGGACATTTTCCATTCCCGATACTATCATGGGTATGACATTCTTGGCGTTTGGGGGGTGTCTACCAGAAGCCTGCTCTATATTCATCATGTCAAGAAGAGGTAAATTAATTTTCTAATATTTATTAACAAGTAAGAAAAACAGTTATAAATTTGGATAATGGTAGACGATTCCCGGGAAGACCACAAAAGAGATGGGTCGATAGCTGGGAATCGACATCGCAGGAGGCTTATCCCTCTTAAAAACAGGCCACAAGGCCTACACCAAGATGAAGAAGAAGATAATTTGCCATTTTAGAATTTCGAATGGCTCTATTATCATAAATTTGATAATAGAGCCATGTTCGTAAAATACTTCCTCAAGGGCGCTTCGCTGTAATTTGATTGTGTGAAAGGAGATAGTGTAAATGATTTAGCAAAACAAATGCATTTTGGTTTTTTTTCTAAAGATTATCCTCTTCATTCAAACCCTTATCCGCACCCCAATGGTGCATAGGGCACTGCATCAAATAAATGCAGTGTTACCTAGATCGTTTATACATGAAGTAAAGGTGATCATCCCTCCGCTTCAGGTACCAGTCCAGGATAATATTGAATAAATATTAGAGTGAAAAAATCACTTATATTTATTTGACCCCTTGGGAATCCAGCTCGGGACCTCCAGAACGGTGGCCGAGCGTGCTGACCATTACACTACAGAGGCGGACGGTAGTAGTTGAATAGTAGTTGACTACTGGAGTATTTTTATAACTACTGGTGAAAGAGCATTTCAGGTCCCGCAACAGCAAAGGCATGCTCGCAAGTTTAAGAAGCGGGTAAATATTAAGTTAAAATATGCCTCTTTTGCTGGGATATAGTACATTTTCTGGGCATTCCGAAAACATGCACATCTTAAAATTGAAGATTTTTTATTTATGGCGTTCTTGAAAGGAGCGACATGTCTTTTAGAAACTCTGGTAAAATAATGTATTGATTTAAACATAGTAAACAGAGTAGACAGAGGTTACACACAACCTTTTCGGGATTTCGTAACCAGTGCAGTTGATGAAGAAGTGTGTGTAATCGAATGATGTTATAACGATAGTACATTCAATCGATGATATTAATCTTAGAGGTATCTTTTACATAGTGATTGATTTTTGTTGATTCTATACGGAAGATAACTCGCTAACATCTGTGTTATCAAACAGATTGACTCACAAATCGCTCATTCTTTTCAACAACGTCACATGTATAAAAAAACTTGATTTTCAGGAGATCGTTTTTAAGGTTTAAAAATATAATATTATGTATAAACAATATATATCGAGCCACTAATTGAAGTTTTTACTGTGCAACAGATATTTTTAGGTAAAACGTGAATGTTTTTTCTACATTAGAAAAATATTAAGGATACCTAAAAAATAATTAAACATTACATTTTCTTCAAAATGCAAAAACAATATTTTCTGCCCTGTAGCTGGTAAATATCAAGTTAAAAATATGCCGCTTTTGCAGGGATATAGTACGTTTTCTGGGCATTCCGAAAATATGCACAACTGAAAATTGTCGATTTTTGATATATGACGTTGTTAAAAAGAGTGAGTGATATGCGTTTCACCTTTTTATGATGAAACGAGAATCTTTCGACGACGGCTGTGACATCATGATCTTGTCGCTGTTTAATAGGTTGAATGATAACTGAGCATTTTTTTGTTTTTCTAGGCGAAGGTGGCATGGGCGTTTCTAATTCACTGGGTGCCAATTCTCTGGCAATTCTCTTTTCTCTCGGAATACCCTGGTTCATCAAGAGCATGATACTCAGAGGACAGGGAGAAGATGCGTACATTGCCATAGCTTCGACCGGAATGGACTACATCATTCTCTCCCTAATTTTAGCGGTCATATGCCTGTACACAGTCATCTACTTTGGGAAATTCTTCTTAAAGAAAGGTGTTGGAGCAATCATCCTTACTATTTATTTTATATTTATCATTCTCGCTATTCTCGTGGAATCCGGTGTATTCTTCGATATAGGAATAATTGAGTGCTAAGATATGCAATTCTATGTGTATCAATTACGGTTTTGTATTGAAGCAAAACTTCATAGTTCATATGGTAAGAATTGTAAGAAGCTCGGGAAGTAATTTTTACTCTCAACTTAATTTCTATCGAAAGCATATCTTCATTTCTATACATTTTGATCGAATTCTGGATTTTTTACTGAATTGGAAAAGTAGCTTTTACATGGTGGCACAAAATTAGTCACCCTATCGGAAGATGTCATATTTTTCGCATATGACGTCGCACGTCAATCATATTTGACATTTCTGAACTAGACAGCTGCAGTATACAAACAAATTGATAAAACGGGCACGAATGTCTTTCAACACTGGTTGCATATCTTTCTGTGATATCATATTTTTCTGACCAAATAAAGACAAAAAAATTAAAGATGTAGTTTTTCAAAAACAAAATTGTATGATTCATTTTGCACCTTGCTTTTTTATTAATATTTTTTACTAATTAATTTTTTTTTAAATAAATTAATTTTTTATATACTGCTGCTGTATAGTTTACAATTTTTATGTATGATTGATGTACAAAGCCGTTTGTTAAAATTATAACATCTTCCGATAGGGTGAATACTTTTGCGTCACCCTGTACAACAGGCGAACGTACCAAAAACAAAAATCATATTTTCAATTTGAGGGAAGATGAATAATTTGAATGTGCTAGAAATTCGTCAAAATTTGGCTAGCCACCACCAATTTGTGAGATCTTGATGGCACTGGTGAGCAACTATCCTTCTTATATGTCGCTAGATCCTGAACTCATTGTTTTGCTTTTGGCAGAAATTTTACTTGGCCTTTTTTCAGAATATCTTACAAGTTTGATGAATTGTTAAATCATTGCGAAGGTTTTATTTTTAACAGAATTATGATTAATAAATTAATTAAGATACTTACTTTATTATTTAACTTACCGAAAATACCCAAGGAATGAATACACGAGCATAGGGTACTGAAACCAATCAAGGTAAATTTTGTTTTTAAATGTTGCGTTTGATAATCAAATTTACCTTCGAAGAGGTAGTCCCTCCTTTTTACAATGATAAAGAAAGAGCATATATATATATATATATATATATATATATATATATATATATATATATATATATATATATATATATATATATATATATATATATATATATATATATATATATATATATATATATATATATATATATATATATATATATATATATATATATATATATATATATATATATATATATATATATATATATATATATATATATATATATATATATATATATATATATATATATATATATATATATATATATATATATATATATATATATATATATATATATATATATATATATATATATATATATATATATATATATATATATATATATATATATATATATATACATATATACATATATATATATATATATATATATATATATATATATATATATATATATATATATATATATATAATCCCTGCTGGCAATTTCAATATATTATATGTATGTATGATATACACACACTCACATTCCATTAAATACAAGATTTTTCTTAAAAATATTTATTTATTTATATAATTAAGTTGGCATGGTAAAAATATACATATACCGTACATAATATATAAAATACCAATAGAACTTTCTCTAATTATTTCTCGAAACACATCATAAACGAAAAAGTGTGTGTGTGTGTTCTGTGATTCCCTGTCAACATATTTACCGGAAACACAAACACAAATTCGTGATTATCACGAAACATCTAATAAAGGTAATCTTAAACTTAATATAACGACTTTAATTTATTTATCATAATTCTAAATTTAATATAAAATTACTAATCATATCTAACATTTTTTTGAAGTGAAACTTCTTATTCAGCGATTCGACAATCGATAATTGAACGAGAATCGAGAGTGAAATTTCAAAGACGCGTCACGTTTACTAGGTACATTTCGTTACATGAAAGAGAAGATAAAATATAAAACGTACAGAGAAGGAGAAAGAGAGCTATTCATTTTGACACCGCGGGAGTGGAGCAAAAGAGAGCGTCGTATACAAAACGATGCAAAGCGATAGAATACGATAATATCACGGATACACGCGTTGTAGATGTAAACGTCAGACGCTATATATGAACAACTGAGGTGCTGTGTGAGTAATATTTATCATTGTGGTTTAACAAACCAATTACCAACGAATCAATAACGAAATCCAGAACTAAAATATATTCGAAAATATCGAATCACGTACAAATATTTTAAATAACCACATACAAATAATATCAATTTAACCAATTGAAGCTCCAATCAATAGCAGAGTAAAAATTGAATAAACAGATTTTTTTACAAATTTCATATGGTTATATATCTTTTGAGATGCTCTCTCTCCCTCTCACTCCCTGTCTCTCACATTATATATCTATCTTATTTTCTATTTTTTTAAGAAGTTCCACTTCTATCACGTGTACAGTGCTGCACGCGCAATTTTCTTTTTTTCTATTGCTTACAATTAATAAAATTTGAGTGTTTTATTACATGTACCTAAGTACATTAAAATAAATTTGTACGATAAATAACTAAATAAATAATATTGAAGCGTTCGAGAAAAATTAATAACCATTTTTTTCATAAGACAAACGCCACGACAAAACACAAACCAGGTAATGTAAAACGACGTTTTATGAAGAAAATACAATAATTTGTTTAAAATAAAAAGCTTGAATTATCGTGAAAATTTCTATGAAATTTTAAATTTAAATTTCCTGACACACTGTTTAATTTTATACAATAAAATAATTACACAATTATTAAGTGATGAGTTCTATTTAATAAATATACACTCTTTTCGAGAGAAGGTATTCCTTATAGACTTAGCTTAAAAATTAGGTATGTTATTAAATACAAATTAATTGACTTGTCAATATGAATGATACTGATAATTTTACCAATATCACGAAAATGTAACCACTTATAAGGATGCGTATAAAAAGATTCCACTACAGATCGTAATTATTCTTAAAATATTTGAAGATTTGATATTTTCACTTAAAAACACATGTAGGCAGGTTAGTATTAAATTGTAAATTTATTTTATATTTAACACTCTTGACTTTCCCCTCCCTGTGATATGTATTTAATACAACTCGACTTTTCAATTGAGAATATCAATATAAAATATAATGGACACGGCCCCAGAATTTTTATATTCCTCCGTAATATAATTATGTATTACATGAAAGTGTTATGATATAAAGTTATTCATTTAAAGCGACGGAAATAAATAATTTGTGAATAAAATCCGGAATAAAATCACCACTACCCAAACGTTTCTGTGTGTGCGTGTGTGGCGTGCTTTGTAAGTATACACGCATGTCGTAACGTGTTTACCACGCCAGTAGTACGCAGATCGTCTTGCGCGACGGTCGTTTCGCTACGCCAATGGTTGCGGCTATTTGCGATGTATTTTTTCTCGTTTCCAGATAAAACCAGAGCTAACATTACAAAATTGTTACATTTCAACTTCAACTATGGTCAATAATGGCAACATTGAGGAATATTAAGATTTTTCCCGTTTTTAACCCACATTTTCATATGGTGTACAAAATACATATCACCGGAACGCACGGGAGTTTTAAGCATCGTAAGCGAAGGGTTAAAGGGGTGTCTTAAATCAGAACTTTAAGAATTAAACACTTGTATAATTCCACTTAATGAGTTTTATTTTATTACACGACTAGTTTCGAAAACTAAAGTATCTTCATCTACAGGTGAATAGTAAACAAGCATTTTTTGTAATTTTTTTAGAAGGGAAACGAAGAAATGAAGTTATTGAATTTTGAGGTTTGGTTTTATTTTTTAGTTCACTTGGATATATTTTTAAACTGAAGTAAAAATATTAGTTCAATTAAATAAATCGTTTATATTTTTAGCTATCATGCTCGCCAATTCGGAAAATCGTGAAAATAAAAACAGGAGAAAACGTTTTTCAAAAAAAAAGTATTCAATAACATGGCGAGGGGTTGTACCTATATCTGGCTCCACGCTCGTCTGCTGTCGACTGTGCGAGTATATTCTTGGAAATATTTAGAATTGGCCTCTGTCACTTTGTAAACATATTCTTAGATATATCTGTCTTCTTTTTCTTATTCTTCTTCTTCGTGTAGGCTTGTAGCTTCTTTTTCTTCTTCTTGTGGCCTAATTTAAGAAGGAGGAATAAGCCTTCTGCGATGTCAATTCCCATCTGTCATCTCTTTGGTTATCTGCCCGGGAGTCATCTATCTTGGGGTTAGCTGAGAAATGCAATGTGAGTCTGAATGACTCTATTTTCCTCACATGCACATACCATTGTCTTCTTCGTTGCCTTCCCCACCTAACGACATCAATCTTGCATATTTATGTCGGTTTTTCATTCATTCAAGCCCTTATTCGTACAAAATGGTATACACAGGGCATTGTATAATATTAACTCAGTATTTTCTGGATCGTTGACAAATTATGGAAAGATGATCAGCCCTCCGCTTACGGTACACATTCAGGGTGATATTGAATTAATATGTGGCTGAAAAAATCACTTAGTTTTATTTGACACCAACCATGAGAATCGAACTCGGAACCTTCAGTACGGTAACCGAACGTGCTGACCATTACACCAATCTGTCGATTGAAGCAATAATAAAAATAAAAATAAAAAATGATATTCTAATTCAGGATACCCCCTTAAAATATTGTAGAATACCCTACCTAGTCAGAATTCATATACATACATATGTAGATTATGTGATAACGAAGTAATGTATTATATAACAATAAGAAAACCGCTGACTTATGCGGTTTACAATATGATACTACTAATATTACATGTATCTTTGGTCAACGACATTATTATCCCTACTTTAAAACATACTTAGAATAATTATACAGGTTGGCGCAAAATTAATAACCCTATCGGAAGAAGTTATAATTTTTGCAAATGGCGTGGTGTGCTGCCGCCAGTATTGATACATATTTGTGCCCGTTTTATTAATATGTTAGTATACTGCAGCTGTCTAGTTCACAAATCTTGGGTTGTGGTCCCGTGATTAATATCGCGGACTCTTGAGTCGGAGTTTCCACAATTTGATACCTATTTCCAAAAATTAACCACTTAGGCTCACAGAAATAGTATGAAATTGACGTATTTATGTAAATAATAAAAAAAATACATTTTTAAATAAAAATAAAAAATTTCAAAAATGATTGACGCATATGCCATTTGCGAAAACGATAACATCTTCAGATGGGGTGAATAATTTTGCGCCACCCTGTATTAAGATTGAATGGGCATCGGACCAGCTTTCGCCGGTGCGAGCTCATCTCGGCGGTGACACGAGGTACGGTGAATCAATTGAGATTAAGACGACTCGATGAACATCGACTGTCCCGCGCCTGAGCAATACCAGGGTGCCTTGGATTGGCACATTGGTAACGACCCGTCGCTGGATTAGCTAGTGTCCCGGAATTTATAAATTACCGGCCGCACGTGGGCAGGTTCACCCGGAAGAACACGTTGAGCTCGATGAGCGTGGCCAGGACGAGGAAGACGACGTACATGCAGAGGCAGGCCTGCCCGACCTTCTTGTCCAGCCGGAACTTGTTGAAGTAGAAGGCGATGTAGAGCATGAACAGTGTGGACAGCAGCGAAATGGCAGAGTACTCCAGACCTGAGGAGTTGATCGCCACCTGCAAAGGGAACAGACTCATAGCACCGGGCAAATAGGACGATCATTACTCAACGATCGGACGGTCAGAACACAGAATGCAATCGAATCGCTTTACTTTAAGTCAAATTATCAGTTTATAAATTGATTTTAGGGAGTGAGTAAACATCGCTGAAATCATCATCACATTACACAATAAAACTTAAACTTTGTTTTTATCTACTCTTGTATTAATATATATGAAGTTTTAAAGCTTTGGATGATTGCAATCCCATCTCAGAAACAAGCTAATAGTATTTCATTGTTCTTGATTACCGAGCTTTTCTCGGGGGTCGAGTCAAGGCATGAGAACAGCTTTTACGGTAAGGAAATGCTTTCGAGAGAACCTCGTGAACGTTCAATGAAAGTATACAACTGAAGATGACAAGGTTCTTGTCGAAAGCGGTTGGAGAAAGGTGCCAAAAATAAAAGTAATTTAAAACAGAATTTGAGTTTTACTATGAAAAGTTTTATAAAAATGTACCACAAACTATCTGTACACACATTCAAGAAATGATTTAAATTTTCATTGGCGGATACCACAGTTTCGATGCATACCGCATCATTTTTAAACAACGTATAGATTTTAAGAAACAGTGGTATTTACCAAGTAAAACTTAAAAAATTAATAAAAAATGGATAGATATAACCACATGGAGAATGTGGATTTTTTTTTAAAAATAATACATATAAATATATATATATATATAAATATATATATATATATATATATATATATATATATATATATATATATATATATATATATATATATATATATATATATATATATATATATATATATATATATATATATATATATATATATATATATATATATATATATATATATATATATATATATATATATATATATATATATATATATATATATATATATATATATATATATATATATATATATATATATATATATATATATATATGTATATATATACATATATATATATATATATATATATATATATATATATATATATATATATATATATATATATTGATTAAAGAAAACACTTCGTTTATTACCAATTGAGTTTTATTATAGACTACATGTTTCAGAAGTTAAACTTCCATCATTCAGGTTTGTATAATAACTAGTTATTATACAGACCTGAATGATGGAAGTTTAACTCCTGAAACATGTAGTCTATAATAAAACTCAAGTGGTAAAAAACAAAGTGTTTTCTTTAATCATTGTAACATGTCTTACCACAAAGTTAATGCCGAAACAATAAAATAAATAAATATATATATATATATATATATATATATATATATATATATATATATATATATATATATATATATATATATATATATATATATATATATATATATATATATATATATATATATATAATAAGTACTGTGAGATATTAAGTCATTATATTGCGGCCACACATATATATATGAATACAAAAAAACACACCATTAATATCAGTATAAACAACTAAATTGAAGCACCAATCAATGAAAATATTGAATAAACATGTTTTAATGCAGAAGTTGTATTGTTGGATTTCTTTTGAGATGCTCTAATTCTAATTTGTAGTACGAATATTTTACTAACAAGTTACCTCTCCAATAAGTGTACTGATCGTGTATTAAATTAGTATATATTATAGAATGAGTATAAAGTACGCTTTATATATATTTTAAACTTTAAACAAAATTATTAATTTTTCAGATGAAATTCCAAGTAGACTTAAAACTATTCATAAAATCAAAAAAATATATAAACGTCAACCAAAAATGTTTAAAAAATATATGTTAAAATTATGTGCATGATGATTTTTTTATTTATTAAACTTCTTGTATAGAATATGTGTTCATCGGCGTGCTTTACCTAAGAAACCATAGCTTCCAACCAACCAAAAATGGACAGACTAGTGATGTTTGATTAGTTTTGTGAGACTGGAAAAGTTTGAACCTTGTACCTTTTAAATGAATGGCGATGGCTTGTCGGAATTAATCGCAAAAATACATATTTTTATATATGCAAACATTGCCGCAAGAACATATCAATCGCGTCATAACTAACAGCCTTTTTAAGGTGGTACTCGCAAACATACAATTAAGATTTTTTTAGAATATGAGTATGTGGTAGGTATACTAAAAAAATATTTTTGTAATTTTTTGTTAAACCTTTCAATTATTTTTTTTCAATACCGTTTATTTATTATGAAGAAAAAAGTTATTTTTTCAATACGATAACGGTGTTTTAAGAGAAAAATACAATTACGTTAAATAAAAAATAAATAAAACGCAAATAAAAATACAATTATGAGTCTACAAATGCGCATCATGAAAATATGTGACAACTGTAAAGGTGATTAAAGCTAATTAAGAAGATCTGGATGTTCTAACCCAATGGTGTTCAGGATCTGTCGGAATGAACGCTGCCTTTATTAACCAAGGAAGTCCCAAACAAAGTAAAATATCAAACGTGTTGGAGCCGATGGAATTGCTTATCCCCATAGATCCGTGACCTAAAACAGAAAAAATATATACACAACATTTTTGTGTGTGTCCAATTCCTTGTAAAATGTGGGTCTCATCACTTAACCCATTGCACCACAAATAAAGATGACATAATTTATATATTATTTCGAGAAATAAAAGTACTTTGTGTTTTGATTCACTCACATTTTTATTAACCAACTAGTTTCGGCAACAACCTGTTGCCCTCTTCAGGGTTTAATTTATGACTTTATTTTATTTTATTTATTTATTTATTTTAGTTTTATTTTAGAGTTTAATTTATGACTAAATTAATAAATAAATTAAATAAAATAAAGTCATAAATTAAACCCTGAAGAGGGCAACATATTGTTGCCGAAACTAGTTGGTTAATAAAAATGTGAGTGGATCAAAACACAAAGTATTTTTATTTCTCGAAATAATATTTCAATATGATCCACAAAGTTAATGCTTTCAATATTTAAAACATAACATAATTTGCTCATACGACACACTCTTTACTTTTGACACCTTTTTTATTACAATCACATTATTACACACAAGATAAAAATGGTAAAACAAAAAAATATTTTTTTTGTTCCTAATCTAGATATACCTATTTATAACGTAATATTTTATTTATGACATTTTTATGAAAAAAGTTATTGTCATTCAGTTTTAAAGTAAAGCCCCAAGGCCCACACCAAAAAGAATAGTATCCAAATATATTGAAACAGGAAGGTCTCCTAAAACACTTCTTGACAACTTTCATTCTATTTTTTCCCAGATATTCGAGATTTTATAAATACATTTCATACCTTTTTTAGCAACGATGACACTTGAAACTGCTTCTGGAACTGACGTTCCAGCTGCCAAGAAAGTGATGCCCATTACAGAATCAGGAATCTTGAGTGTATGTCCTATAAAATATTTAAATAATTGTTTTTTATCATCATTATTAAATGTAGCTTTATATAATGTATTATTCTTATAATCTATTCTTATTGTAAGATCTCTCTCCATTTTCCCGTGTTAACACACACAAGGACGGGACAAGTATTTCTACCCGTTGGGTCGATTGATGTCGGGATGGGTATTTTTACCTTCTGCGCCGGCCTCATTTCAAAGTCAGAAAAGAAGGAATCTTATGAGATTACAAACACAATGCTTCAAATAGCAACAACACTCACAGCAACAACATACCGATTTTTAACAAGGAAATTCATAATCATAATACACGAGGACATAACAAAATACATGTGGAGCCGATAAACACTACTCAATTTGGAGTAAGGTCCTTAAATTATATTGCCAATACCCAAATTAACCAGCTGCCTGACATATATAAAGTAAAACCCATTCGGGGATCCAAAATAATTGATCTGAGAAGGTACTTTATGAAAAGATATAAATGAAGTGATTAGTCATATTTTCTTATTTTGTTTTTACCTTATTTTTTTTAAATTTTCGAATTTGTTATATTTTCTCATTTGTTTATTTTAAATATGCTTCTTACCTTATGTTTTTCTCATTTATTTATTTTAAATATGCTTCTTGTGTCTATTTATTGTATCTGTTTATTGTTTTTTTTATATTTTGCCATGTAATAGTATTAGTTTTGGTTATTTAAAAAATCTTTTTTGTTACTTTATTATTTATGTTCCAGTCTTGTTAACGTTAATCCCATGTCCCAAAATAAAAAATAGAAATTACTCATCGGGAATATTATATGTATATATGACTTACGTATGTAATATGTTTTGAAATAAATAAAAAAATATTAAATAAATGTTTTAAAATAAATATTATGTACCAATCACTCTGCTAAGGCCTTAACTATATATACACAATTATCGAATTCCATCGCCAGCAGTCCACAGGTGTAAAAAACACCCGTCCTTAGCGTTTTTAATACTCGTACGTACCTAGGATTGTGATCATCCACGCCACGACATAGGACAACGATCCGATCCATATTATGCACATCAGGAAGGTAATCGTATACCATGAACGGAATCTAGGTTTCTCGCAGTCAGGAATCGAGCATATGAATATTAAGTATATTGGCCAAGTTATCACCCATCTCGTCTGGAAAATGAAACACGTTATGAAAATATTTATATTTCATCATCAATCTCGTTCGAAAAGGGTGACAGATATTAAAAGTACAATAGTTATCATCATTCTTATTAAAAATTAAACTTACAATAAAATCAGAATATCAAATACGTCAGTATTAATACACTATGTAATTTCCCACACTCTTAGTACCTATATAAAAATATAATAATATAATAACTAACTTACTAACTAACCATCACGCCGCTTCCTCAGAGGCAGAGGTAGGCAGAGAGAATAGAGCGCCACACCACTCTGTCCTTGCAAACATTCTTCGCCTCTTCCACGTTCATGCATCTCCTCATACACACCCGCCGATTGTTACGACTCCTAACCTGACCACTTTGAAGTATTTGGCATACCTGATCGTGCCATGTTTTTCTCGGTCTTCCTCTGCTTTTTTTTTCCAATAACATTTTATAATAATATATTAATAATATTATTATTATTATATATAAAAATAGCACATGTAAAACGTATAATTACACAATGCTTATGAAGAAATGAAAATATTTATAATATCTTAAAAACGATGCAATTAAAACATTGTAATTAATAAATTCTCAAATACACACACCGCCAGTATGCAGGATTCATAAATTTATTTTTTTTTTATTTGTATGCATTTTTGCACTAGAGACTATGGCTCAGACAAAGAGAAATGCAGAGTAGCAGAGTGCATACAGCGATCCATGGAAAGATCCATGCTTAGATTTAGCCTAAGGGATAAAATTAAAAATTAATATACCAGGTAAAAAAACAAAGTAGAGGACATCGTGGATCGCGTGGCAACACTCAAATGGCAATGGGCAGGACATATAGTGAGACAGGACCCCACAAGATGGACTCCAAAAATTCTACGATGGAGACCTTGGGAGAACAAAAGAGGTGTCGGAAGACCCTAAAAGAAATGGTCCGGCGACATGGTCGCTGTGGGGGGTAAAAACTGGCTGCAAGCAGCAACCGACCGGAGGAAATGGAAAGAAGGGGAAGAAGCCTATATCCAACAGTGGAGGTCAGAGGGCTCATAAAGAAGGAAGAAGAAGAAGACACACACACACCTTTTATCTCTGCCTACCCCTGAGTGGAAACGGAGTAATGGGTAGTTAGTTAATCCCGATTAAATTTATCGAAATAAATTTTAATGCAACTCATGAATAATTAAACTTTATTTGTTGAATGTTTCTCGCAGATACTTTGTGGCACATTTTATCAACTTGATACAATAAAACAACTTTGGTATCGAAAGGGAAGGGTAATTAACTATAACCTAACTATGAGTATTCCAATGTTTTAGAATTTAGTACATAAACCCTGATGACGACAAGGTCCTCGTCGAAACATAAATTTAGTACATAAAGGAAACACCCTTATGATCTATTGTGTACATTGAAAAATATCCCAACTACATTCCGAGATCTGATACAGAAGCATCTGGGCTTCATGACAGACATCTCTTACAAAACATTTTTTTATTAAATAATTAATTATTACTCTTCTAACCCTCATCGGCACCCAATGGTGCATAGGGCACTGCATCGAGTCAACGCCGTGTTATATTGATTGTGACTTACATGAAGGCAAGGTGATCACTCTTGCGCTTCAGGGACCAGTCCAGGGTAATATTAAATAAAAAAAGTGTAAAATCACCAATATTTATTTCACCCCCTCCGGGAATCAAACCCAGGACCTCCACTCCACACGGTAGCTAAACACGCCAACCATTACACCACGGAGGCTTACAAAAATTAATTAATTATGTGTTATTAGCTAATAATGTATTATTCACAGAAGTATTTAACTAAATTCCAGCAGAATTCTGTGAAAATTCGAGAAAATATAAGGTGAAAAATCTTAAGATCGACGCCAACGTGATGAAATGGGCGGTGAAAAATTAACTCTAGATGTCATATCCTGTCAATCCGTGCAATCTAACAGCAGTCCGGAATTATGTGCGGGATGCGTCTGAATAATGATTCTTGTTTATATGTACTCGTATATTTGGCATACTACGCCATAGGTAGAGAACGACAGTGGAGTTTTTATAAGTCATGGATAATGACGCCACGCCGTAGAAGATGAATTGAGTATAAGATAGGGTATAGGAATTTCTGAGGCGGGATGGCTACATGTATGGTCTTTCCTGGAGTCGATGGGAACATCCCATAACAATTAATAAATATTGCGTGCGGCAAAACGATGAATGAAAGATGTTCGAACGGTGAAATAAGAAGAAAAAATGCCAAGCTGAGATAAGCATTATCGATCAAAATAGGAAAAGTGTGTTGAGATGGTTTGGGCGTGTGCATTCAATGAGTGAAGAAAGAATAGCAAAACAAATTCATGAGACGAATATATAACATATATAGTTAGTAATAGAAGCAGCGAAAGACAGAGGTAAGCTTAGCATGATCAGATATTTCAAATACTTGGCGTGGTTAGGTCAGGAGTCGGATTCGTCGTCGGGTATGCATGAATGTTGATAGACGACAATCGTTTGAAAAGACAAATAGGTGTGGCATCTTTTTTCTACCTACGCCTATCCCCATAGGTGTAGGTAGAAAAAAGACACCACACCAAAAACTAACCATCATGCTTCCCCAAGCATGATGGGTTAGTTGATAGAAACAGGAATCACCACATGAAAATGAAAATATTTTATTTTACCTGTATAAACCAACCTCTTCCGGATGGCCACTCCCAAAGACTGTGTACGTATTTATTGGGATCATCGTCTTCTTCACCTTCAACGCACTGATCTATTTTCGTGTCTTCTAAAATTTTCACAGTTTTCAATGCATTTTTAGTGTCAATTTCTTTTTGGTCTGCTACGACATTCTGTATTTTAGGTCCTGTATCATCGTCCATGATTTTTTTCATTTTGGACTCAACGTTTTCGATTCTATCCTCTTCTTTCCTATCCACGTCTTCTTTGCTGCCTTGGGTTATAGTCTCTTGCACGAAACTGTTTCTTGGCGATATTTTCTTTTGTGTTATTACCGGCCATTTCACTCCACCATTAAACTGCTGATGTTCTCCCGATTTGTTCTCCGCGTGTAGCGGCCGACAAACCTCAATCGCCTCTAACAAAAAATATAATCCGTTAATACATTTATATCTGCAGTCCATCAAAACATCTCCAAAACATAAATATATAATCCACATGCATAGCCTGTTCAATTAATATGTAGACCGATATGAGAAAACAAAATGTTCTTCATTTAGAACTTAAATGTCTGGGTCTTCTTCAAAGCATTCACCTCTTCGACGCACGCACTTATTCCAACCGCGTGGTCACCTTTCAAAATAGTGCTGGAACTCTTCTTTTATGTTGTCCTTCAGCTCATTTGTCGCATTTGACTTAATCTCAAATCTTCTTCGTTTCAAAGGTCTTTGAGTTTGGGGAACAAGGGGAAATCAGAAAGAGCGAAATCTGATGATTAGGGTGGGTGGAAAATAACAGCGATCAAGTATTTGGTCAAAAATTCACGAGTTTTGAAACCTAAATTGGCTGAAGCTGATGAAACCAAAACGCTCCAACCCATTCTGAGTTTTGACCTAACACTCGACCACTGTTCTTGATCTCGTTGCTTCTGACTTATTCTCGTTCCCTAAACTTGAAAGACCTTGTAAAGGAAGAATATTTGAAGCGATTCCCGAGATTAAGGCAAACGCGACGAAAGAACTGAAGGATATAACAAAAGGACTGTTTCCAAAAGTGGAAACACCGTTGGGATAAGTGTGTGCGTCGGGGAGGTGAATACTTTGAAGAAGACTCAGACATGTTACTTCTAAATAAAGTACGTGTTATGACGTTAGTCTACGATTTAATTGAATAGACCATGTTTTATAGCAAGGAAGAATCTCTATCTTTATATAAAACCTTTTTCCACAAGCGATTTTTTCTCATTATTTTTTTTTTCATCATTTTTACTTTTAAACGGTTCACTTTTAAGTTTAATCGCACCTCCGATATACTCAAACATCCCTCCCTCAACCTTCTACATCCTAATTCCTACATTTCAAGTCCTTCTACTTTTATTCTAGTGCTAGTGCAAGATTTTGTACTCACCAATATCTCGTTCGTGAATAGGTGCCGTTTCAACTGGCCTCCTGCTTACCACGTTCGTGAGTTCTAGAAGAGCTGTGCTCAAGATGAAAGTTAAAGATAAATATAATGTGAGTGCATTGAGAAAATATAATAAATACTTGAAGGAAAACAAAAAAATAATATTAATAAAAATACATATTTTAATTTTTTTTGCATAAAAACAAATATTAAAATTTATTGTGATTTTTATACAGTGTTCTTTTATTCTACATCATATTTTACGAGCACCAATAATAAAATAGTACAACATTTTGAGTGTGTCCAAATACTTGTTCACAAAATCTGGATTATCTCCAATTACAGGAGTTATTTTCATATTATTTTTTGACATCTCATCAAAGATGAAGAAGAATATGGAAGTCTGGGCATTTACGGGGCTGACGACCGTCATCGGCTGGTTTAGGTGATCACTTTACACACGTGTAACATTCACCAATTCTACCCATTATTGACAACCACACTACTCAAATTCTTGGAAGTTCTAAAACTTAGAATGTCAATACGTTCATTATTGTAGACCAAATACAGATCTAAAATTTATTTTTTGTACTGGGATCAAGTAACACATCAAAGTTCAAGTAGCCCCGTTCTACGGTACTTGTTGTTTTTATATTCATTATTTTACTAATAATATCTTAGGTATCAATTATTAAGTGAAGGTTCTCAACAATATTATATATCATTTTTAATATTTATGTTTATGAATTTAAAAAGTCCGCCTCCGTAGCGTAATGGTCAGCACGCTCAGCTACCGTTCTGGAGGTCCCGGGTTCGATTCCCAGGGGGGGGATCAAATAAATATAAGTGATTTTTTCACTCTAATATTTATTAAATATAAGAGTGAAATCTGGACTGGTACCTGAAGCGGAGGGCTGATCACCTTTCCTTCATATGTTAACGATCAATATAACACTGCGTTCATATGAGTGCAGTGCCCTATGCACCATTGGGGTGGGGATAAGGGTTTGAAGATGTTTATGA
This sequence comes from Brachycentrus maculatus, assembly GCF_059751285.1. Taxonomy (NCBI): domain Eukaryota; kingdom Metazoa; phylum Arthropoda; class Insecta; order Trichoptera; family Brachycentridae; genus Brachycentrus; species Brachycentrus maculatus. The sequence goes on along the minus strand of NW_028280897.1, from coordinate 3,529,183 downwards.
ATTTATTGTAGAAACAAATTAGTAAATTTACTTTCAAAAGAAAGAGTTTGAATATTGATAACATGCAATGGTTATATATGTAGGTATATATGGTTATTATATAATATAAAAAAACCGGTGAGTCAATAAATAATTAATAAATAATTTTAAAATTCATATATTAATAAATCGATTGATTTCTATCACAATTTATTTTCCTTGTTTTATAAATGATAATATAATTCGTTTATTAGACATAAATAATTGTTTTTCTTTATCATTTTGTTGATACGTTTTTGTGCTCGTGATTTCGTCGATATGCACACCACATCTCAGATAAAGCCCTTATACACGCGTGGGTTTGAATGTATGTACATATACAGGAATAATTAGTTTTTTTTATTATATTTAAATGGATATAATTTGAAGATTAAAAAAAACGTTTCAATTTTAATAATCATCACGTTTAATAAGAATTTACAAATCGATATTTCAAGTGTAATTCGTCGTGATGTGAAGTTGCTGTTTGATATCAATGTGCTTGCTCTTGGTAATGTTTGCTTTAAAAAAAATATTAAGTTTTGTTAACACTTTTGAAGTGTGCTGTTTTGTGTGTGTGTTTTTTTTATTTTTTTTTATTATTAGGATTTCATTAATTCATTCGGAAGTCACTTTGTATGTAGTAATATCATTCCATTTTTAATTTATATTTTACTTGGTCAACACCACTATTTCTTAATATCTATATTGACACGTGTTTTAATACATTCCGCATCATTATCAAACACCATATCGCTCACTCCTTTCAAGAACGTCATAAATCAAAAAACATATTTTTTCAGGAGAACGTTTTTAAAGTTTAAAAACATAATACAATGTATTAAAAATAAATATCAAGCCACTTATTGAACTTTTTATTGTGCAACAGATCTTTTAAGGTAAAATCTGAAGGTTTTTTCTCCATTTGAAAAATATTTAGTTTATTTAAAAAAAATAATTAAACAATATTTTTTCTTCAAAATGCAAAAACAACCCTGTAGCGGGTAAATATTAAGTTAAAAATATGCCGGTTTTGATAGGATATAGTACACTTTTTGGGCATTCCGAAAACATGCACAACTAAAAATGGACGATTTTTTATTTATGACGTTCTTGAAAGGAGTGAGCGGTATGTAAAGCTAAGACTTTAAATTTTAGAGGCATACGTCTGCATACGTCCTAAAGACAAGTCCTTAGGACGTATGCAGAGACTAACTAAATAATTTACCAACATGCCGCTTTCTCGCAATAGAACGCCATACTACATGTATGCCGTTCTATTGCGCCTCTGCAAATATTCTTCACCTTTTTATATGCTTTTGGAATTTTTTGACAGATGCTAATGCACATCTTTTTAGTGTTTCTCTATGTATCATTTTCATTATCTATACCGTGCCGTACCATACAGTGTTTAAAAATGGTGCGGAATGCATCGAAACACGTGACACAATAGATTTTAAAAAACAGTGGTGTTCACCAATTAAAACTTATAATAAAAAAATAAAAATTGTGTTTACAAGCCTTTCGCCCACTTCTGTAACATACCGTGTATGATTTTAAGAAAGAGTGGTATTTACCAAGCAAAAATTAATTTTAAAAAAGTTAAATTACATTTACAAACCTTTTGCCCATTTCTGTATTTTCTTATCAAAGTACATGACCGCTATATAGACCAGGTAGAGACACACCAAGATGAGCGCCTCGTACCACTCCACCCGCTCGTCGTGGATGATGCAGATGAGTATTGCGACAGTTATTCCGTACGCGACGCAATCCCTCGTGAGTGGCCACCAGTCGAGGGGTACTACCTGAAACATAATCACGTATTTTCATAACATATCTCTTTTTATTCCTTTAATATAATTACAAGTACATATATATTAAACTACATAAATACCAAAAAAGATCCCACAAAGGCATGGCCTGTGTGTGGGAACACATTTTATTTTAGGTTATAATAAATGGGACAGGAAAGATATCACATACATTAACAGTAGATATTAAAAATATAGATATATTAAGTAGATATCGGCGGAACTGCCAAGAAGAATAGGACTGAGTTGGGGGGGCTTTTAGTAAACTTAAACAGATTCTGCAAAATAAGGAGATTCCGACCAGTCTAAAAAGAAAAGTGTATCCTGCATACTACCAGTGAAAACATATGCACTAAAGACTATGGCTCTGACAAAGAGAAATGCAGAGAAACTCAAGTGCACACAGCGATCTATGGAAAGATCGATCCATGCTTGGTTTTAGCCTAAAGGATAAAATAAAATAATAATAAAATACAAGGAAAAAAAACCAAGGTGGAGGATATCACGGATCACGAGGCAAAACTCAAATAGCAGTGGGCAGGACATATAACAAGACAGGTTCCCACAAGATGGAGACCTTAAGAGAACATAAAAGGTGTCGGAACTCCCCAAATGAGATGCTCTGACGGCATTGTCGCTGTGAGGGGTAAAAACTGGCCGCAAGCAGTCAGTCACCAACCGGAGGAAATGGGAAAAAGGGGAAGAGGCCTATATCTAGCAGTGGAGGTCGTATGGCTCATAAAAAGAGATAATGAAGAAAAGTGTTAATATAAAATACAAATATTTTAAAGCAACGTCGACCAGGCAACAATTCAGTAGACTCCTTTAAAAAAACGAAATAAATATCCAGTGGAACTCCGAAAATCTGAACTTAATGGGGCAATGGCCTGTTCGGATCAGCCTGTTGGTGGCCTATATACATCAGTGGAGAAGAGAAGGCTAGGGAAGAAGAAGTATTATAGATATTTTAACATAGATGAAGAATATGTCAGTCTAAGTATTTACAGGGTTTACGACCTGGTTTAAGCGATCACTTTATAAAACAGAGAACTTGATTACATATCCAATGATTGACATATTATTTCACATGTGACTTCGCAGTAGCATTTATAGTTCAATTCAGTTCCTTATGAAATATAACATTAATAATGTTCTTCTTATTTCCCTGAACAAAGATTTGGATACACACAAAATATTATGAGTAAAATAACTTGTCAATTCATTAGTTTGTGTTTTGATCTGCCTCGAAGGGCATGGGTAGATGAAAACAGAGGTAGAATGGAGCAGGGTGCAACTACTTAGTCTGAAGATGAGAGAAAAGCAACAACCCTGATTGTGAATGTGGAGCTGAGCAGACCATAACACACAAAGCGCAGGACTGCCAACTCGGAGGGTTTGTTGGTGACCTTTAGGATACCCGGAAAGCGTTGGACTGGCTGATAAAACTACAGTAAAGACTCTTATTTCGTAGAATTCAACCCACATGGGTAAATAAGCCGAAGCCACAGAGTTGTACGCAAACTAATGTTTGTGAGTGAATTAGACGTCAGGTAATTCAAATAATGGAGTAATATCCATAGGTGACCCCGGAGGCTGAACTGGCTGACAAAACTGGAGCCAAGATTTTAATTTTGTAGGACGCAACCCACATGCTTGAAAAAGCGGGAGGCATATGAAAAGTAAAGTAAGTATTAGTTTGTGAGTGACTTGGATGCTTGTCAATTCAAAGAATGGAGTGATATCCATGAGGTCACCCTGGAGGCGTTGGACTGAATAAAGAGACTGAAACCAAGACTTTCATTTTGTAGGACTCAACCTACATGCGTGAAGAAGCCAGAGACATACAAAAAGTAAAGTATTAGTTCGTGAGTGACTTGGTTACTTGAAGTTAGGTAATTCAAAGAATGAGTGAGATTACCATTCCAGCTCCGATACCGCAACACGCCGCCACAGCGAGGATATTGAACACTGCTGACCCCACGATGGTTCCGACTCCGATGTCCCCCTCAGTGATGAAAGTTCCAATAACGTTGACGAACAATTCTGGAGCTGATGTTGCCGCAGCCATAAACGTCGCTCCAGCAACGTCGTTTGACATATTTAATGCTGGAAATCAATTACACAAATAATATACACATTTATAATGAATAAAAATACACTTATTACTACACGAAAGGCACAGAGATCAATGGAAAGAAGGATGCTTAACATATCCCTAAGGGATCGAACGAATTTTCAGATAAGCGAAAAGACCAAGCTAACAGATGTAGCTCAAAGAATCGCTGAACCAAAGTGGAACTGGGTAGGTCATGTGGCACATATGTCTATGGATAGAAGGATGAAAAAAAGTGCTTGACTGGAGGTCTATAACAGGACGCAGAGCATGGGTAAGCCCCAGACAAGATGGTCCGATGACATTACAAAAGTGGCGGGCCTGCACTGGAAGAGAGTCGCTTCTAACAGAAAACTGTAGAAGTCCAAGAGGGAGGTCTTTGTTCAATACTGGATACAAGAACAAGGCTAAATTAAGTTAGTAAGTGGTTATTACTTATTTATTATGTTTTTACAAAAATGTTAGCAATGTTATTATATAAAAGACCTGTCATCGAGATTTTTATCTACTGGTTTTGAGACGTACCCGTCTCTTCGACAGGACAATCACTACATCGGCATGCAAACAATACTACACGTCACCATCATACTACTATTCACACGCTCACAACTACACGAAATATTAATCACATGCGTTTTTGGTCATCCCGAGGACCAACATGCACGAAGAATTGTAGAACAACGTGCACTAAAGACCGAGGTCTGAGAAAATCGCTGGGAAGATGATGGGAAGGAATGTAAGGCTGAACTAGGGATACTTGAAAAGATTAAGAAGAGTTCCTTAAGGTGGTATGGACATTGGACATGCGGAGGGAATTAATTACGAGAGAATGACTAAGAAAGTATATTTGGCGGACGTGAGTAGAAGAACAGAACGAGGATGGCCAAAAAAGACTTGGCATGACCAAATCAGACTTGGTGGTCTCAAAAGTCTGCATAATCGGAGAACATGTATGACTAGAAGTATAATTGTGAAGAAGGAAGCTAGGAGTGTATGTCAGGACAAAAAAGTGTGGCACTCTATCCTCTGTGCCTCTCCCTGCAGAAAACGGCGTGAGGATAGTAGTATTTATAGTAGTAGAAAATAGAATATAGAAAAAAAATACAATAATTACCTTTACACATTTTGTCTACGGCGGGTACAAAGTATTTATCACAGACTACCGCTAGAGCAGCGAATAGATATAGAGACGCTATGACGTGTAAAACAACCGCACCATTTTGCCTTTGTTCCTGTGTAAACAAATCGCCGGGGAAGTCATCTATTGCTGCCTGCGTACAGTTTTCCACTAGAAATCGGACATAAATATAAATACATTAAAAAATGCACTATTAATATTATTCATCAGACACTGCATTATTCACACACATCATTCCTAATCGGCTGTCCAAACTCAAAACACAGTAAGGGACATTTTTTATTGTGGGGCGTTTTTTTGCATTTTTGGACTAAGTACAAGTCGAGAATGTAAGTAAGTCGTATGAAAGGGAAGTGAATGAAAGATTGAATGTAAGGAATATGGATATGAATGTAGACGATACCTGGGAGCACATCAAATCGTGTATGTATGAGTCAGCAAAGAGTGTATGTGGAGTTGCGATCCAAGGTAGAAGAAAAGGAGATGCATGGTGGGATGAGGGCATGAAAGGACTTGTCTCTGAGAAGAAGAATGCTTGGCTAAATATGTTAGCAGTTAACGATGTTAAGAGTGAACTTTTTAAAATAATGAAAGATCGGTATAAAGAATGTAAGAGAAAAGTAAAAATGGGAGTAAAAGAACGGAAAGATCGTCTAAAGAGAGAAGAAGGTATGAAAATGTCAACCCACTTTCAAGAAAACATTAAGCTTTTCTGGAAAGAGGTAAAGAACGCAAAAAATGAGACTGAAAATGGAGGTATGAAAGTTATCAAATCAAATGATGGTAAAATATTGACGAATGAAAGTGAAGTGAAAGAAAGATGGAAAGAATACTTTATGGAAATTTATGAAAGTAACGGCAATGTCTCCACCGAGACACCCATAGAGGCAAGGGTGAGTGAGGGTATGGTATGTGAGATAAGTATGTCAGAAATAACGAATGCCTTAAAATTAATGCGGAACGGTAAGGCTGTAGGGTATGATAATATTGCTATAGAGTTTGTAAAATGTGGTGGACTGACCACCCTCACATGGATTCACAGACTATTTAACCTGTGTCTTGAGGAAGGATACACACCTCTGGATTGGAGACGGGCAGTAATCATGCCTCTATTCAAGGGAAAGGGATCTCGCGCAGAGTGTGGGAATTATAGGGCGATAAGCCTGCTAAGCTCTGTCGGTAAACTCTATAGTAAGATTATAATTGAAAAAGTTAGAATGGTGACGAAAGAACGGATTTGGGATGTGCAAGGTGCTTTTATGAGTGGAAGAGGTTGCACAGATCAAATTTTTGCACTACGAATGCTGACGGAAAAGTTTTTGGCTAAAAATCAGAAACTCTTCTGTGCTTTCGTGGATTTGCAGAAAGCGTATGATAAGGTTGATAGGATAAAATTATGGAGCGTGCTGGAAAAATATGGAGTAGACAATAAACTTATACAAGCAGTTGCTTCCCTCTACGAGGGCAGCACAGCTAGTATAAGAGTGAATGGGGACATTACATCATGGTTTGCAATATCCAAAGGCGTAAAGCAGGGATGTGTAATGTCACCATGGTTGTTTAATCTCTATATGGACCATTGTATGAAAGAGATTGAAAGTATGGGAGTCGGAGCGAAAATGATGAATATAACTGTTAGTTGCTTGCTGTATGCGGATGACGCCGTACTGCTAGCGAGCAGCGCGGAGGACTTGCAACTAATAGTGTCAAGAATGTACGATGTATGTATGGAAAATGATCTGGCAATGAATGAAGGTAAGTCAAAGGTCATGGTGTTTGAAAGAGAGAAAGATTTGACAGAATGCAAGATTATCGTACACAATGAATCCCTAGAACAGGTGCAAGAATTTTTATATCTAGGAAGCATGTTCACAAGGGATGGAAAAGTGGATAAGGATATTGAGAGAAGAGTGAATGCAGGGAATAGAATAAATGGTGCTTTTAACAGAGTGATTGGGAATAAGAATATGTCCATGGAAGCCAAGCTAGCGGTTCACAACGGCGTGCTAGTACCGACACTAATGTATGGAAGCGAAACATGGAACTGGCAAAGGAAGGATGAAAGCAGAGTGAATGCTGTTGAAATGCGCTCCCTCAGACGAATGTGTGGAAAATCATTGTATGACAGAATTAAAAACGATGATATAAGAAAGGAATGTAAGGCTGAACGAGGAATAATTGAAAAGATTAGAAAGAGCTCTTTGCGGTGGTATGGACATGTGGAGCGAATGGATAGCGAGAGAATGACTAAAAAAATATATGTGGCGAATGTGAGAGGGAAAACAGAACGTGGACGACCGAAAAAGACTTGGCACGATCAGATCAATCAGAACCTAAAATCTGGCGGTGTCAAAAGTCTGCGTAATCGGAGGGCATGTATGACTAGATGTATGGATGTGAAGGAGGCTAGGAGTGTATGTCAGGACAGAAGAGTGTGGCGTTCCATCCTCTCTGCCTACCCCTGCGGGGAAACGGCGTGATGGTAGTAGTAGTAGTAGTAGTAGTGGACTAAGTAGATTCTACTTAGTGCAAAAATGCAAAAAAACGTACAAAAAAATGTCCCTTATCTACTGTGTTTTAAGTTTAGACAGCCGTAATGGGTATCCAGGTTTATTAGTTAAATCCGACAGTTGGTCATCGCTTGACCGATGACAGCGGATACAGCCCTAGTTAGCTAGGCCACTGGTCTGACGACCCAAGGTTGATAAAAACTTTATAGTCAAATACTATAAGTGTCTCCAAATTTTAGTTTACAGCGCTGGGTTAGTTCACATAGGAGATATTTATATATTGATGCTACGTATCAATATATTGATACTACGTACCAAAATATGAATAGCTACATATCTGTTGCGTATGTTTTCTGTTTTTTTTACTTATTACTTAGCACTTATTTATACTTTACTGCTCTTCTCAACTTGTAATTTTTTCATTGTTTTTACTTTAGCTCTAAATAAAGTCTGCCTATTAATCTTTTTAACTGTTGCTATATTTTATTCTTGCTGTTCACTTTTAAATCATTTAACATTTGAGAAATTTTGTTATTGGAATGTTACAATTACCTGTTTTATTTGTTATTCGTTATTTTTTTCATACCATACCATTCTTTTTAATCTCTAAATGTTTTTTAATAGTTATTATAACGTAAATGTGGAATTAATGTAACTATTGTTTATTATATGCTTTTTATATGTAAACCTGTACAATTCCCGAACAAATAAAAAAAATGTAAATTTATTTAAGTCAATGTTCCGTTAAATTTCTAAATAAATAAAATAAAATAAAATAAACCAAAGCTTCATTGAAAAACAAACGCTAAGATGCACTACCCTGACTAGCAGCGAGGGTGATTGTTCTCTTAGTGATCCAGAGACTGACAGTGTGTCAGAGCCAGCTTGTGGGACTCCACTGACAAGCAAAATGAAGCAGAGGAAACAAGTTCATCCAAGGAAAGAGTTCATCGTAGATAACGTTTTCCATGATAAAAGCACTTAAAACCCGAAAATGAGGAGAGCTGACCCCGACAGCCTAAGACGATAAGGTGGGGTAGAGCCAGAAAGACGAAGAAGGACAATGGGTTATTCATTCACCCTGTAGATGAGACGTCATTTTAAAGACTAAGACTAAGTCAAAAGGAATAAGCTCAAAAGCTACTTCACCAATTCTTTAACAGATGGCGCAGCAATCATTTGTGCTTCACAAATGTATCAAAAACCTTACCGGTAGGTACGCGGAAGGTTCTAAGACCATTACGTATATATAGGTGTCAAGAATTGATGCAATATGGATGCTCAGTAATGGGCATAATGGTGAACGATACACAAGCGTTTAAAATGATCGCTTAAGCCAGCCAAATTCAAAGTCGACTTCCATCTTCTTCAGTGTGCAAGATCCCAACCGGATAATTTAACACACTGCGATATTATATATTTATATATATATATATATATATATATATATATGTGTGTGTGTATGTTGTGTGTGTGTGTGTGTGTGTGTGTGTGTGTGTGTGTGTGTGTTTGTGTGTGTGTGTATTATCCTACTTCAAAACAGATATTATTATGAATATAATAGATATATCCAGATAAATTACCCTTCAAATTGTGTTTTTTTTGCGATAGAGATAATACTATCTGATAAATCGTAGTAGTTTAGGCAAAATAAGATGTTTACGAAAAACAATGATTAGGAAAACCCCAGCGTCAATTGATTAATGACATCAAAATACATTGACGTCATTAAAACCTTGAAATAATTAAGTATATGATATATTTGTTGAAACAATTAAATAACCCTCAGAACGTTGTTAAAACAACTGGCGAAGGTAAATTTTAATATTCCATACGTTCTTTCAGAGTCCGCTCACATCAGGGCAGGAGAACTTTCTAAATACATAGCTTAACACGGGCAAGAATCCACCCTTCTATCTGAACCTTATTCTTGAATTGTGGTCATAATTTCTAAAATGATAAAGCTAAACGCATTTAAACAATGATTTATTTTATTTTATTATTATTTTGTTAGTAAATAAAAATAAGACTTATCGCTGTCAGAAACATCCTCTCACTGAGTGACATAGTCTTTTTTTCACTTTTATTTTATTTGAGTTGGTATAGAAAATATATCTGTAACTGTAAACTGAATGCGATATCTCAGACAAATGTGGGACAAAACGATATATGATAGATGTTCGAAAGGTGAAATAATGAAAGAATGCAATGCTGAGATAAGCATTATCGATAAAATGAAGAAATATGTGTTGAGATGGTTTGGGCATGTAAATCGAATACAGAAAGAACATTAACAAAGTTATGAGGTGAATTTAGTTGGAAATAGGAGCAGAGGAAGACTAAGGTAAAATTGACACTATCAAGTAGGTCAAACACTTGAAAGCGATCAAGTCAGGGGGAGTAATTGGCGGGTGTGTATGAGGAATGCATTAGTACGGAAGAGGCGAAGAACGTTTCCAAGGACTGAATGATGAGGCGTTCTATTCCCTCTACCTACCTCTGCGAAGAAGTGGCATAGTGATTAACTACTTAGTTACAACATTTATAATTATATCATGTGTACGGCGTAATATATGAATCCTACACATATCGCTCAACAACGTCATATATAATATAAAAAACCGTCAATCGTCGTCGTCGGAATGCCCAGAAAATGTACCCAGCAATAGCGGCATATTTTTTACTTAATATTTACCCGCTACAGGGCAGAAAGTGTTGTTTTTCCATTTTGAAGAAAAGGTACTGTTTAATTATTTTTTTTAAATATACTAAATATTTCTCAAATGGAGAAAAAACCTTCAGGTCTTACCTAAAAAGATCTGTTGCATAGTAAAAAGTTCAATAAGTGGCTTGATATGATTTTTAATGCATTGTATTATATTTTTGAACTTTAAAAACCTATCTCCTAAAAAATCAAGTTTTTCTATATATAATACAAGGGTGGTCAACCCGCGGCCCGCGGCGACTTTACTTGCGGCCCGCGGTCATGTATGACGAACATATTTTTTTTAAACATCGGGTCGTTCAGAATAATTGTAAATAACAATAAAGTCATTATGTGTCCTAATTAAAAAATATATTGTTAAAATTGATGAAAAATATTAACATACAAATACATCTGGTTGTAGTATGAAATTGGTTGTAATATTGTTTAAATTGGAAATTAATGTCTATATGCAGCCATTAGGAAAATTTAAGGTGATAGATGCGGCCCGGGGTGCAATATGGGTTGGCAAGACCTGGTATAATACAATGTCTTATTGTAAGGAACCTAAAAAAGCCGTATTTTTTTTCGTGATGTCGTACGTTCATATTTTAATTAGCATCCATTCTTATGACACTCACCGCACGTTACTGATGTCTGTGTATGTATGTTGGGAACAGAAAATAATTTGTTAAATTTCTTGTATTATTTTTTTCGTGTGTGTCCATTTAAAATGGCATGTCCTTTGCAATAAACTCATCCTCGTTAGGCACTTAAGCGCTCGTTTCGCCCACCTGTCGGCATGTTTGATCTCGCGTTGCGAGATTACAACTTCAATTTTATTTACGAAGAAAAAAGTCTTTTTACCCGTATTCTGAATTGCTTTATAATTTATTATATATAGACTTCGATAGCCATGTGCTGGCATAAGTAACAACTGTAAAGTGATCACTTAAGTCAGTCTTTTGGCTGGGTTAAGCATTAACTAAAAAGTTATCACTTAAGTCAGCCTTTTGGCTAGCTTAAGAATTGACTATAACTATATCCAGCCAAACGGCTAACTTAAGTGACACAAACTTAGGTTAGCCGTTTGGCTGGCTTAAGTTATCACTATTAAATCGGCCATTTGGCTGGCTTGAGTAATAACCGTAAAGTGAACACTTAAGTTAGCCTTTCGGCTGGTTTAAGAATTAACTATGAAGTGATCACTTAAGTTAGCCGTTTGGCTGGCTTAAGTTATCACTATTTAATCAGCCTTTTGGCTGGCTTAAGTTATTACTTTAAGTCATAAATAAATAAAAAAAATGATAGTAAATAAAATTTACTGATCTGAAAAATGACGATTTTTGATTTGAAAGGAGTGAGCAATATGTCCGTCTGTAACCGGCTTGGGAGAATACGAAGCGTTTGCTCGCATGAAATAATACGTGCTTGCAGTTATATTGGTAAAGTGGCTCAGACTCCACAGGATCAATTGGTGATTCACGTATGCGTATGTATATATATACTGATAGTGCATTTCAACTTGAAGTTTCATCGACCCCGCGACTGCCTTTGAGGATGGACAAGAACTTACACAAATTCAGCCAGCGTTATCACAGATACGTATTTTTTCAGGATAAAAGGTGACTGTTATGTATAGTTAATTGTATCATATTATTTTTTTAACATTTCATTAAAGGAAGAAGATGAATATGGAAGTCTGGGCATTTACAGGGCTGACGACCGTCATAGGCTAACTAATTGTTAACAACATTTTGAGTGTGTCCAAATACTTGTTCACAAAATCTGGATTATCTCCAATTACGGGAGTTATTTTCATATTATTTTTTGACAACTCATCAAAGATGAAGAAGAATAATACTTCCGAGAATTTGAGTAGTGTGGTTATCAATAATGGGTAGAATTGGTGAATGTTACACGCGTGTAAAGTGATCACTTAAACCAGCCTATGACGGTCGTCAGCCCCGTAAATGCCCAGACTTCCATATTCTTCTTCATCTTTGATGAGTAGTCAAAAAATAACTAATTGTTAATTGCAAGTTAATTTTATCTTTATATCCCGCTACAGTTATAAGACAATAATAAATTTTTATACAACGTTCCACAACATGTTTTATACAAAGTCAAAATGCGATCCTTCAGACGAATGAATGTGTGGCAACGCGAAGTATGATAGATGTTCGAATGGTGAAATAAGGAATTAATGCAAGGCTGAGATAAGCACTATCGATAACTTTACGAAAGGTGTGTTGAAATGGATTGGACATGTGGAACGTATGAGTGAAGAAAGAACGGTTAAAAACTAGGAGGCGATTGTAGTTGAAAAAAGAAGCAGAGGAAGACTGAAGAAAACTCGATATTATCAGTTATTCCAAATACTTGAAAGCGTCCGGGTCAGGAGTGGAATTAATCGGGGGGTATGTATGAGGAGGTGCATGAATGTGGAAGAGGCGAAGAATGAATGCCTACCCCTGTGGAGAAGCGGCGTGATAATTAGGTAATTAGTTATTCAACGTCGCATTGAAATACATTATCAAACACTCTCGAATAATAAGACGAAACGCGTCACATATTATCATATATCGCTCACTCCTTTCAAGAACGTCATAAATCAAAAAACTCAAATTTTCAGGAGAACGTTTTTAAAGTTTAAAAATGTATTACAATGTATTAAAAATAAATATCAAGCCACTTATTGAACTTCTGTACAACAGATCTTTTTAGGTAAAACCTGAAGGTTTTTTCTCCATTTGAAAAAGATTAAGTGTATTTAAAAAAATAATAAAACAATACCTTTTCTTCAAAATGCAAAAACAACACTTTCTGCCCTGTAGCGGGTAAATATCAAGTTAAACATCTGCCTCATTATATAAATAATTAAAAAATGTAATTTGAAGAAAAAGCAGAGCAGTTTTCTGTTTATTGTAACTGCAGACAGTTGGTAGAATTCCCTTTTAAATATTAGGGTAATATATCCAAAATTAAACAAGGTTGTTAGATTGAATTTTACTTACATTTACATTTATCACTCACTCCTTTCAAGAACGTCATAAATCAAAAATTGTCAATTTTCAGTTGTGCATGTTTTCCGAATGCCCAGAAAATGTACTATATCCCAGCAAAAGAGGCATATTTTTAACTTAATATTTACCCGCTACTGGGCAGAAAGTGTTGTTTTTGCATTTTGAAGAAAAGGTATTTTTTAATTATTTTTTTAAATATACTAAATATTTTTTAAATGAAGAAAAAACCTTCAGGTTTTACCTAAAAAGATCTGTTGTACAGAAATTCAATCAGTGGCTTGATATTTATTTTTATTACATTGTATAATATTTTTAAACTTTAAAAACGCTCTCCTGAAAAATCAAGTTCTTTGATTTATGACGTTCTTGAAAGGAGTGAGCGATATACTCATACATTGACATATATACATGATATACTAGCATTCTACCTGTATTTCATCGCTCATGAATTATCCAGTGTCATAGTAGTTTTGTTGTTGTATAAAAATATAGTACAAACGATGAATCGATTATCGTTAATGGGTCCAATGCACAATTCAATCTGTGAATTCAACATTCGAGGCTCGTATTGATCATTGTTTCTTTATTCGCCAAATGTTTACTCGAAAAAGCGTAACGTCACAATCGACCCAGCACAGATACGACCTAATTACTGAACAAAAGTCGTAGATCGAACCTGTACGAGTCACAAATTTCATTAACATTATACAGTAAAACCCCGATATGACGGGCCTCTGTTTAACGGACTTCACATATCGCTCACTCCTTTCAAGAACGTCATAAATCAAAAATCGACAATTTTCAGTTATGCATGTTTTCGGAATGCCCAGAAAATGTACTATATCCCAGCAAAAGAGGCATATTTTTAACTTAATATTTATCCGCTACAGGACAGAAAGTGTTGTTTTTGCATTTTGAAGAAAATGAAGGTATTGTTTAATTTTTTTTTAAATACTTACTACCTAAAAAGATCTGTTGCACAGTAAAAGTTCAATAAGTGGCATGATATTTATTTTTAATACATTGTATTATATTTTTAAACTTTAAAAACGTTCTCCTGAAAAATCAAGTTTTTTTTATTTATGACGTTCTTAAAAGGAGTGAGCGATATCTACTCCTTGTTCAAACCCTTATCCGCTCCCCAATGGTGCATATAGCACTGCATCATTTAAACGCTGTGTTATCTAGACCGTTAACACATGAAAAATAAGTGATCAGACCTTCAATTCAGGTACCAGGCCAGGGTTATATTGAAAATATATTAGAGCGAAAAAAATCATATATTTATATATTTATTTGACCCCCCCTCCTCTCTGGGAATCGTACCCGGGACCTCCAGAATGGTCGCCGAGCGTATTGACATCCGCATCCATATTAAATAGCAACGTCACTTCACAAGTCAAAAGACAGTAAATAGAATTTTGTTAGAGTTTTGTGTCGTTTTTTTTTAATCTAAAAACAGTGTTAAAATTTTCAAATAAAAGTTTTTTAATTTTTTAAAACCTATTTTTATACAACGCACTCTCTGCTTTAATGGACACCCCCTCACCCCAATAAGTCCGTTGTATCGAGGTTTTACTGTATATATAATAGAAGTCATTTGAACCTTCGAAAAAATACGTTTTCACAGAAAACTAATTTAAAAATACAAAAGAACAGCGCATCGTCGAAAAATCCTTCATATCGCACACTCCTTTCAATAACGTCATTATTCAAAAATCGTCAATTTTCAGTTGTACATGTTTTCGGAATACCCAGAAAATGAAGAAAAAACCTTCAGGTTTTACCTAAAATGATCTATTGCACGGAAATTCAATAAGTGGCTTGATATTTATTTTTAATACATTGTAATACATTTTTAAACTTTAAAAACGTTCTCCTGAAAATTTGAGTTTTTTTTATTTAGGACGTTCTTGAAAGAAGTGAGCGATATGTTATGAGACCAGACAATATCCCAGTCATGTAACATAATGCATTATGTAATACAGTATAAGAGCAAAGAACGGACCTTGCGGTCCATTACAAAAATTCTACTATTCGCTTAGCGAATAGAGAGCGGACTATAGTCCGGGAAAGCGGGTTGAATATTACCAGATTTAATCTGCGTATATATAAGGGTTGTACGCCACTTCGTGAGCGTGTTGTGAACGTATGTGCTGCTTTCCAGCGTCACAAAACGGAACTAAACAGAAAGCTCTGTGATTCGCGGCAAAACGCTGTATGATAGATGTTCGAATAACGATATAAGGAAATACGAGTAATGCCATATACATCTATCATACATCGTTTTGCCGCGAATTCGTGAGAGACAGAGCTTTCCGTTTAATACCATTTGTTGTCGCTGGATAGCAGCACATTCGTTCCCAATACGCTTACGAAGTGACATACAACCCTTAAATTATACAACCTTTTAGACAGGTTAGTTCCGGTTAATTTTATTCAACTTACCTATTTGATACTTTACTATATTGTATGATGCATAATATGATGGGTTAGCACTGTTTTTTTGTATATATTTTCTGTGTATTTTGAAAACGCCTTTTTCGAGAAAATTCAAATGATTGCCTACTAATTTGAAATATTCGTAATACTTCTATCATATAAAATTTCGATTCACGGGCTAATTGAAGGGAGGGTGTGTCGTTAAAGCCGAAAGTCCGTTATATAAAAATAGGTTTAAAATTAATATATAAAAAAATTAAAATATTAATACAGTTTTCAGATACAAATAACCGGTGCAAAACACAAACGAAATTCAATTTTTTGTTTTCGGACACTTGTCGTGAAGTGACGTTGCTATTTACATAATACATATATGATACTTGTTACAGAATGAGTTGCACCTCATTATGAAAATTAGCTATATTAAAAAAAAAATTGCCTTCCAGAATTTTGTTTTATTCAGTACTACTATATTTCATTATGCATAGTGATGAATTTATATATAGATGGCGAAACTATCGAAAAAGTGAGAGAAATAAAACATTTTGGTATAACATTGGATTCAGGATTAATTTTTTGCAAATTAAAAAATATATAATTTGGCAGTCACCCAGTGAGAGGATGTTTCTGCCAGTGTCAAGTCTTTTTTTTAATTTACAAACAAAATAATAATAATAAATTATAATAATAACAATTAATAAAAAATATCTTATTCTTAATACGTCTAGCTTATTATGACCGCAATTCTAGAATTAGGTTCAGAAAGAAGGGTGGATACTAGGGTGGGGAGTTGGATTCCTGCCCGTGTTAAGCTATTTAGAAAGTTCTCCTTCTCTATAGTGAGCGGACACTGAAAGAACGTATGATTTTTATAATCTATATATTTATGTATTAATTTTAAATCAAACACAGATTTTTTGAGTCTACTAAGTTGTATTTTATTAACAAAAACACATAAAAAATTATATTGTGACAATTGTTTCCCCTTGTTGGGGCATTATCAAACGAATGACATTCGTTTGATAATGCCCTAAAAATACTAACTAACCATCATTCCATTATCTGCAGGCATAACCAGAGAGAATAGAATGCAACATTTTGAGTGTGTCCAAATACTTGTTCACAAATCTGGATTATCTCCAATTATAGGAGTATTTTTCATATTATTTTTTGACATCTCATCAAAGATGAAGAAGAATATGGAAGTCTGGACATTTACGGGGCTGACAACCTGAAAAATGATTCAAGATTCAAGAAAAATGTTTCAAAATTGGTTCATATATACAGAACTTCCAAGAATTTGAGAAGTGTGGTTGTCAATAATGGGTAGAATTGGTGAATGTAACACGTGTGGATCACTTAAACCAGCCTATGACAGTCGTCAGCCCCGTAAATGCCCAGACTTCCATATTCTTCACATATTTGATGAGATTTCAGAAAATAATAAGAATAGAATGTCACACCAATCCGTATTTGCAAAAAATCTGCGCCTCATCTACATTCGTGCATGTCCTTATACATACCCGCCGATTATTACGACTCCTGACCTGACCATGCCTAAGTTATTAAAATAAACAGTTTTCCTCGGTCTTCCTCCACTCATATTTCGAACTAAATTCCTAAGCTAAAATCTTTTAAATTGAATAACTGTTCTTCACTCATTTGTTCCACATGCCAAACCGTCTCAACACACCTTCCTTAATTGTATCGACAATGTGAACTTATATTATTTTTTGACATCTCATCAAAGATGAAGAAGAATATGGAAGTCTAGGCATTTACGGGGCTGACGACCGTCATAGGCTGGTTTAAGTGATCACTTTACATACGAGTAACATTCACCAATTCTACTCATTATTGACAACCACACTACATAAATTCTTGGAAGTTCTATATATATATATAGAACTTGGTTCTAAATTGGTTCATATGAACCAATTTAGAAACCTTGTTCTTGAAGCACTAGAGACATCTATTGGTGAGATGTAAAGAAGCTTTTTATTTGGACACACTCAAAATGTTGTATGTGAACTTATGTCAGCCTTACATTCATTTCTTAAATCACCATTCGAACATCTATCGTACATGGTTTTGCCGCACTGAGAGATCGCATTTGAACGGCATTCAGTCCACTTTCATCCTTCTTAAGCTTTGCTTCCATACATTAGGGTTAGAACCAGGCCTCCGTTATGTATTGCCAGCTTAGTTTTACCTTATACAAGTAGTAAAAAAGTAATCCTCATAAGGTTATGTTTGCATTCGTATCGCAGATGACTCAGTTGTGGTAGTAGATAGGATGAATAAACAAATAGTTTAATGGAGTATCATCTCGTGCGAAGTACCATGATCGACATAATAGACGATTGTGAATCGTGCAGGAAAGGTTGGTCCAGTGGAAACAACAATGAAGCTCGCATTGTGACCGAAAATGGCTTGGGATACTATCAGTGCGAGCAAACTATGTATGTAAGTTTTACATTTGTCATTGTGCATGGTGATTAAATCGCATGAAGCCGGTGGAAATTCGAAATTCGGCAGGTCAAAAGGAGGAAAATTTATTTACAACATTTTAAGTGTGTCCAAATACTTGTTCACAAAATCTGGATTATCTCCCCAATTACAGGAGTTATTTTCATATTATTTTTTGCCCAGACAGCCATATTCTTCTTCGTCTTTGATTAAATGTCAAAAAATAATATGAAAATAACTCCTGTAATTGGAGACAATCCAGATTTTGTGAACAAGTATTTGGACACACTCAAAGTGTTGTAAATAAATTATCTGGTCAAATAATAAGCTTGAATAATAAAAATGAAAATGGTATTTTCTGGCGTTTCCCATGTGTGCGATTATAATCCAGGATTCGCACCTCACATACTAATATAAGAGTTTCTGCTCAATAAAAAGCTTCTTTTCATCTCACCACTCTCGTGTGATGTTTAAGTGATTCAAGAACAAGGTTTCTAAATTGGTTCATATATTTAGAACTTCCAAGAAATTGAGTAGTGTGGTTGTCAATAATGGGTAGAATTGGTGAATGTTATACGTGTGTAAAGTGATCACTTAAACCAGCCTATGACGGTCATTAGCCCTGTAAATGCCCAGACTTCCATATTCTTCTTCATCTTTGACGAGATGTAAAAAAGAAAATAATAATAATAATTAAAAAAATAACATGAGGAAAATTAGATTTGTACGACATCCGTATGTGCTTGACTGGAGGCCTAGAACAGGAAGACGAAGCGTGGGTAGGTCCCAAACATGATGGTCCGATGACGTTAAAAAAAACATAAACTCCGGGTAAACATAAAGAGCAATTTGGAGGAGGACGCTAAACATATCCCGTAGGGATCGAAAAACGAATCTTTGGATAAGGTAAAAGACCGAGGTAACAGATGTGACTCAAAGAATCACGGAATTATAGGTGAACTGGGCAGGTCATGTGGCACGTATGTCAGAGGATAAATAGAAAAAAATTGTCCTTGGCTGGAGGCCTAGAAGCTTGAGTAGGCCCTAGACAAGGTGGTCTGATGACAAGTAGCGGGCCTGCACTGGAAGAGAGTCGCGTCCAACAGAGAACGGTGCAAGTCCAAGAGGGAGGCTTTTGTTCAATACTGGACACGACAAAAAGGCTGAAGTAAGAAATAATGATAATGGAGGAGGGTTCTTGGGTCAGGCTAGCTACTTACCACGTTTCAATGTAGATGGAAGTTGCACTTATTCTATACCATGCTTATTATGTACAATGTTTTTAGATCAAGGGTGTATTTGCTTAGGAGTTATTTATATTGCCATCTCATATACTTCATATACTTCAATCAGCCGTGCTTTTTTTAATCAATTGAATTGGTACGAACAAATTATTCACCAATTGCTTTGAAATTTTGATACAACGTTGCATTTGTGACAGGGGTTTATGGTATATATGAGTATCAACATATATAAATATTTAAATTTATTAATCGCTTTTAATTACATATAAATATTTATATTTATATATAATTAAAAGCGTTTAATAATTAAGCGTTTAAAAAAAATATTTTTACATATAAATATATATATATTTATATAATACATATAATAAACATGTACTAGTTTATCTGCATCATCAATCAATTTAAATCGCATTTTTTGTTAATTCTAAAAAAAAAGATTAGACATTCTCTAATGCGTCCTTTGACAAATCAAATATGTAGTTTTTTTCTCTCTTAGATCACAAGCATGTAGGTATATATATTGGGTTGATGCAAAAGTTTTGACCGTTTTTTAAATATAATTTTTTAAATTTTTTTTTTAATATGTATTATTTATTTAATAAATTACATAATTTCCATCAGTTCTTATAACCTTCTCCCATCTTTCTATCAGCTTATTAATACCAGTAGTAAAAAATTCCGTGGATGTTGATGTGAAAAATGAAGTAAGGGATGTTTTTACCTGCTCTATTGCATAATTTTTTTCGTCATTTAATTTTTTTTGCAGTGATCGGAATAAATGAAAATCAGAAAGAGCAAAATCTGGAAAATACGGTGGATGCTTGATAACATTCCAATTTAACTCATTTAGCTTGTGTTGGATCATCATAGCCACATGCGGTCGCGCGTTGTCGTGATGAAACACTACCCCTTATCTTTTTACCAATTCTGGTCTATCCTTTTGAAGGTCCATGTTCAATTTGGATAATTACTGACAATATCGTTCTGCTGTACTTGTCTGATCATGTTCCAAGAGTTCAAAACACACAATACCCTTATCATCCCACCAAACACAAAGTTTAACTTTTTTTTTAGGTTTCGGCCTTCGAAGTTGTTAATGGGGCTTCTCCAGGTATAGCCCACTGTCTTTTTCTTGTCACGTTGTTGTACACGACCCACTTCTCATCTCCCGTCACCAAACAATGCGAAAAAGGTTCATGTTTTTGTCTCGCACTCAAATTAACGCACTTTGAAACACGATCCAATAAATTGGCAGCCGACAATTGATGAGGTATCCAAACGTCGTACAGCGAAACCATTTCCATACGCTTCAAATGTCTTAATACGGTTGTTTGGTTGGCTCTCATCATTGACACAATCTCCCTGATGATTAGACGTGGATTGGAGTCAATTATGACTTTTAACTTGTCATCATCAGACTTCAATGGCCGCCCGGTACGTGGTTTATCAATGAGTGAAAAATCTCCAGATCGGAATTTTGTAAACCATCTTCGTACCTGTCGAACTTTGATGACATCTGCTCCATACACTTCATAAATGTTTTTGGTTGCCACACTCGCGGTATTGTCTTTACGGAATTCATAAAGTAAACAATGACGTAAATGCACTTTATCGAGCGACATTTTGAAAAAATACAAGGGGTCATAACTGTACTCTGGCTAGGCCAAAACTGAATAGAAAGTAGAGGAAAAGCATCCTTTATACAATGGAATCATGAAAAAGAAGATATTTTTCATAAATTAAGAAAAAAATTTTTTTTACCTGGGATCATAAAAAACGGTCATTACTTTTGCATCAACCCAATATATGTATGTGCGTTTGTGTAAATATATGTATTTATATGTGTGTTTATGACTTTCAATTTATGGTTAAGTTTTACATTTAAGGTTTTAATATTTTTTACTGTCCGCATTTTAATATGAATTAGTAGATAGATAGAATAGGTTATTTTATATTTTCCATAAAGTCAGTTAATTATTATTGTTTTTTCTCCTATCTTTATCTCCTCTTATAAATTTAATTTGTTTTTATTACATAGTATTTTGTTTTGAATATTGAAAGCATTAACTTTGTGGATCATATTGATATATTATTTCGTCATAAATTAAACCCTGAAGAGGGCAACTGGTGGTTGCCGAAACTAGTTGGTTAATAAAAATGTGAGTGGATCAAAACACAAAATATTTTTATTTCTCGAAACAATGTATTTTGTTTGATAGCAAAATTTTTGCGCGCAAAAGTATAAGAAGAAGATGTTATTTACTACTACTACCATCACGCCGTTTCCCCGCAGGGATAGGCAGAGAGGATGGAACGCCACACTCTTCTGTCCTGACATACACTCCTCGCCTCCTTCACATCCATACATCTAGTTATACATGCCCTCCGATTACGCAGACTTTTGACACCGCCAGATTTTAAGTTCTGATTGATCTGATCGTGCCAAGTCTTTTTCGGTCGTCCACGTTCTGTTTATAAGATGTTATTTTTATAACAGTAAATCGATAAAGGGAGGGAAATTAGGGGAGCAAAATCAGGTAAGGAGGTGGAGGGAGAAGGGTAGAGGGAAACCAAGCAAGGGATGATACGATGTTAGGGTTCAAAAGGGAGACAGTAATACTTCAGACGATTGTGAAGATTGTTAGAGGTGATGCATTTTTCACATGAGGTGGTATTTCATTCCATAGTTATTCACCCATATGTGTTTGAGAAAACTAGATGGTTACATTTTCTATGGTCAATACAATGTTCCAGCTCTGTTGCATGTAATTTCAAGTTTTAGCCGTATTTAAAAACAAAAAGGTCAAAAGTCTACATAATCGGAGGGAATGTTTGACTATATATACTTATGGATATTTTTTTAAAATTAAACACTTGAATATACCACTTTGATGAGTTATATTTTTATTCACGACTAGTTTTGAAAACGACAGATGTTTTCATCTTCTGGTACAAATTAAAACTTCAAATTAAACTTTCAGTTTTAATTTGTACCAGAAGATGAAAACATCTGTCGTTTTTGAAACTAGTCGTAAATAAAAATAAAACTCTTTAAAGTGGTATATTCAAGTGTTAAATTTTAATAAAATAATCAAGTCATTCCACAAAGTTAATGCCGAATCAATAAATAATATAGATGTATGGATGTGAATGAAGCTTGGAGTATATCTCAGGACAAAAGAGTGTGGCGTTCCATCCTCATTTCTTACCCCTGCAGAAATGGCGTGACGGTAGTAGTAGTAGCATTTAAAAACACCACACTTACATATAAATAGTAAATTCATATCCACAGGAACATATATTTAAAAAAAACGCATTTCTTTGATAAATACGGGCAGATTCATTCTGTATTATTGACATCTCAACAAAGATGAAGTAGAATAAGGAATTCTGGACGTTTACAGGGCTTACGACCGTCATAGACTTAGTAAAGTGATCACTTTACACACTTGAAACTTCTACCCTTGATTGACAACACACGCCACAAAATTTTTGGAAATACCAGATATATTATTATTGATTTGGCGTTTAATTTGTAGAACTCCATTTTAATTTATATATTAATTTTAAATCAACCATAGATTTTTTGAGTCTACTAAGTTGTATTTTATTAACAAAAACACATAAAAAATTATATTGTGACAATTGTTTCGCCTTGTTAGGGCATTATCAAACGAATGTCTGAATGAGACATTTTGACACGTTTGATAATGCCCTAACATGGCGAAACAATTGTCACAATATAATTTTTTATGTGTTTTTTGTTAATAAAATACAACTTAGTAGACTCAAAAAATCTGTGTTTGATTTAAAATTAATACATAAACTAGATATATTTATCGTGAGATATAATTACTTAATTAAGCCAATGACGATCGTAAACCCTGTAAATAGCCAGACTTTTTTATTCTTCTTCATCTCTTTTTAGATGTCAAAAATATACAAAATAACTCCCAAGCGCAGATAATCCGGATTTGCGAACAAGTATTTGGACACACTGTTTTGATTCTTTTTGTAAACCTGGATCTCTACATACACCTGTATATCAATTGTCAAACAAATATCACGATATATCCTTACATTTTGATTTTCCATACATGTATGTAAGTATAATATAAAAATTCAGACACAAATATTAAAACACGCTTTATAATTTTCCTTCGTTTACTGTGTAGCTACGCAGATAATATAAGTGACGACTGGGAAAATTAGGGCACAAACGTAAAAGGCAAGTTTCACTGTACTGATATTCAGTTTCTAAACGAATCTAAGCCTAGATTTCCTTACTATTTGGTAATATCTTACGGGAGCCTAACATTTGCTTTGATTTTCCACCGCTAGATTGCAGGATATTCGTTTGAAAGGAAAACACGGAGCGACGCATCTCGTGGATATATAGGGAAATTCAATCTCCTGCGAGTTACACTTAATCATTGAAGCTAACGGGTGTCATACAACCTATGGGCTGTAAGCTTCGACAATATTTTGAAGTGGGTTGTTATCTGTGGTTTTCACGGTGTACGATCCATACTTAACGAGTATAACATGGTGTGGATATTATGGATAAAAGGGTAACCCCATGAGTGATATATGCTACAACTGTGTATATTTGCTAAATAAACACAGTTATACATATATGATAAAAAGTTAATCGTAGTTTAGTTGAAAAAGTATAATGTTAAGACAGTATAATTGTGTAACGCTAAATGTCTCGGGGTGTGTCGCAAAGAAAAAAGCCTTCAAACTGATAAATTAAAATGAAAATTAACTTCAAAATTCTTATATTTAAAATCAATTCAATATCTACGTGGTAAAATTAAAATATTTGTCACGTTGTCTGCGCTTCATACAAAGTAAATGCCGAAACAATAAATAAATAAAAATTAAAAGAATTATTTATATATACACACACACACACACACATATATATATATATATATATAAACCTTTCATCTCAAAGATATTACATGAGTGTGTGTGTGTGTGTGTGTGTGTGTGTGTGTGTGTGAGTAAAATAGAAGAACCGACTTATGCGAAATACAGAGCGCGTTTAGTTAGTTCGTGTTTTGCCGGATCAACTTCCGCACTTGGGATCTAGAGTCAAGGTCACAGTAAGATAAGAACACCCAACGATAAAGGCGTGTACCACAAGCCAACGGACCATCGGTGGTCGAGAGCAAGGTGGCACGAGAAAATGTCAATGTTTCATGCCTTTACAATACCAAAATGCAATACCAAACAATTCCAACAGAACTTGAAATATTTGGGAACTAAGTACAACAACCTTCCTACAGACTTAAAAAAGAAGACATCAAAATGCTTAAAAAATTAATTAAATGAATTTATACATACTTTCATGTTAAACTGAGAAAATAAAAACGCAAAAAAATAAAAATTATCAATACAAGCAATTGTATGTCCAACAAACATAACTAACAAGTGTAAGTCCGTCTCCAAGCACAAGTGCTCAGTCTCTTTATTGGAGAGAGTAGCGTTTTTAATTGGAAGATTGTTAGTAGAAATGTTTACAAAATAAATTAAATTATTTAAAAAATCATTTGTGACCATATTAAATGATAAAATTTTAAAAAATAAAAATCATTTACAAAATGTGCTAACCAATTCCATATGTTGTATCTTAAAAGCATTGTTAACTTCGTGGTATTGTAATATAACAATCTCCTTATCATTCATAGTGTTTCTTAAAGTGGTATTACACAAAGTGAACGATGAATGTATCATTCAGAATGGTGTTTTAATCTGAGTGTGTACATGCTAGTCTGGTAGGTCTACATAGTTTGGCATAAGCTATAAAACGTTGTAATTAATAAATTTTCCAATACACATACACCGGCAGTATGCAGGACTCATTTTTTTTGCATTTTAGCACTAGGACTATGGCTCAGACAAAAATAAATGCAGAGAAGGTCATGTGCTCACAGCGATCCATGGAAAGATCCTTGCTTGGTTTTAGCCCGAGGGATTTAAAAATTAATATACCAGGAAAAAAACAAAGTAGATGACATCATGGATCGCGTGGCAAAACTCATATGGCAGTGGGCAGGACATATAGCAAGACAGGACCTTACAAGATGGACCCTTTGAGATGAGACCTTGGGGGAAAAAGGGAAGCGTCGGAAGACCCTAAAAAACACCGACGATGTAGCCGCTGTGGGGGGTGAAAACTGGTTGCAAACAGCAACCGACCGAAGAAAATGGAAGGATACACAGGCATAGTTGCTTATTCACTGATTTTAATAACTGTAGAGGAACGTTTCACATATAAAACTGACTTAAAATAAACCACGTACCTTATAATCGTAGGTCAGGATATCAGGTACTGAGTAGTATATAGGTGATATCCATCAAAATACAATGCCATAATTTCAAGAATTGCAGTATTTAAAGATATATTGATATGAATTATGTAGGGTGTGCCGAATAAATATATATATATATATATATATATATATATATATATATATATATATATATATATATATATATATATATATATATATATATATATATATATATATATATCTTCTAACCATTATTCGCACCCGATGGTGCATAGGGCACTGCATCATATTGATGCAATGTTATATTGATTAATTAATGAAGGCGTTAATTATATGAAGGCAAGGTGATCACTCCTGCGCTTCAGGGACCAGCCCAGAGTAGTATTAAATATATATTAGAGAGTAAAATCGCTAATATTTATTCTCACCCCCCGTGGGAATCGAACCTGTGTGTGTGTGTGTGTGTGTGTATGTGTGTGCGTGTGTGTGACCTGGGACTATTAACATCGGGAGAAAGATGGACTGAATTGATAATTGATTTTGTGGCTAAATGGTGCGACATGGCACGAATATCATTGTAGAATTGAGTAGAATGGCGCCATTTCTCTTGCTACAACGTCTGAATGGCATCTTCAGTAATATTTCTCAAAGTGTGTTGCGCCATTGTTGTACCTAATGAGCGATATACGATTTTACGTATGGACGTATTACGAAAAAAAAACAGTTTTATCAGTTGGTTAAACCTATCGCCAAAAAAAATCAAAGGTATTTTCGGATCAGGAGCTATCTATTTCATATTATAGATAACTCTATAGCAACCGATTGTCACAATCTCGCATGTAACAGACTGTGATGAGGTAAAATTGGGTTCATGGTTTGCCTTTGTTTTTGATAATAACAACAAAAAAACATAATTTAAAATAGAGAAAAAAAAATCATATACCTACATAAAACACTCTCCTTATTTATTTATTGATATGGCGTTTAATTTGTAGAACTCCATTTTAATTTATGTATTAATTTTAAATCAAACACAGATTTTTTGAGTCTACTAAGTTGTATTTTATTAACAAAAACACATAAAAAATTATATTGTGACTATTGTTTCGCCTTGTTAGGGCAATTTAAAACGAATGTCGTTTGTTGTGTTGAATGTTGAATGTCGCATTCGTTTGATAATGCAACCTAACAAGGCGAAACAATTGTCACAATATAATTTTTTTCAGTTTTTGCAATACCACTTTTATAAACACTTATTCGTCACTACCGGTTTCGGAAAATCATTCCATCATCAGGTCAATAAAATAAAATTATTACGATTTGACATTTGTATAAAAAAATTTTTTGAATGAAAAAAAAAAACATTTTAGAACCAATAATTTATGGTAGTTTATTGAAAAACTGACCTTTTTGAGAAAATAAACAGTAGATACTCTTACTTACATAAAATTTATTATTTATTTTTAAACACATTTTTATTAATTTTAGAAATCAAATCATTTTCTATTTTGAGTTTGTAGCATGGATCATTGCTGTGTAGTTGTTTTGATAGTAATAATCCCTCCATCGTTTTAGTACCAAAATTCCTGGATACGTGTTTTTTTTGTTAAGTAGGTTCCTATTTGCCATTGCTTTAAAATGTTGATACAAATACTTACAGCGTGTATATTTTTCACCCTTTTCCCTTGTTTTTAACCAAGTCTTAAAATAATTACCTTCCAGCCAGCACTGATTTAAAATGTTGCGTATTACGCGACGTGTGTAAAAAATGAACAATCGGTCGTATGAACAAAATAGACATGTTTTGGGGAATCTTGCAGTACGCTGCGTAAATTGCGTAATGTTCCGTGACAAGACAAAATAATACCCAATAATAAATAATGCTCCCCATGGAAGTGAAACATGGAGCTGGCAAAAGAAGGATGAAAGTAAACTGAATGCATTTGAAATGCGATCTCTCAGAAGATTGTGCGACAAAACGATGTATGATAGATGTGCAAATAGTGAAATAAGGAAGGAATGCAAAGCTGAGATAAGCATTATCGATAAAATTAAGAAATGTGTGTTGAGATGGTTTGGACATGTAGAACGAATGAGTGAGGAAAGAACGGTAAAACAAATTTATTAGGCGAATGTGAATGGAAAAAAGAGCAGAGGAAGACCGAAAAAAACATGGCACGATCAGGTATGCCAAATACTTGAAAATGATCAGGTTAGGAGTCGTAACAATCGGCGGGTATGTATGAGGAGATGCATGAACGTGGAAGAGGCGAAGAATGTTTGCAAAGACAGAGTGGTGGGCGTTCTATTCTCTCTGCCTACCACTGCGGGGAAGCGGCGTGATGGTTAGTTAGTTAGTTAGTTTAATATAAAACAAATCTTACCTACTTATTATCATATATTAATCATGCTGGAATCTACATACATATTTTCATTCTTCTATTTTACCATATACTATGTCCAATTCCAAAAATCTGTATAAAACTAAAAGTACTACCTAAGAGTAAAATCTGTCATCTGTAACGGCAGCTTAAAATCTGTATCAATACAGAGAAATCTGTATGTATGGCAACCCTGCACTGCATTAAACTGAACGAAGAGTTCGCGGTGAGCATTCACGCATTTACCTAGCATACGGCGCGACCATAGTAAATAGATGGGTACAAACGTACCTACATTACATTAGCTCTTGTTGTATTCAATTACATTTTGACGTCACAAAAACATGTGCTCACGAACGTTACTAAGCATTCGAGAAAATATCAAATATTTTCTTACTTTGTTTTGAACCACTTTTTAATGGTACTTTTATCCAACCGGTTTCGACAAGAACCTTGTCATGATCAGGGTTAAACGTGTACTTAATTAATTCTTGGATAGTGGGTATTTTTTATCGTTTCGTTTTGTTTATATCAATAAACGAATTTGAAGCATAGAATTGGCAAATGAAGGATGAAAGTAGACTGAATGCAGTTTGCAATGCTCTTGCAGTTTATGGACAGTTCTTTTCTCATTCAGTCGAACACGTTTCATGCATCGCTCACTCCTTTCAAGAACGTCATAAATCATAAATCATAAATTTTCAGTTGTGCATGTTTTCGGAATGCCCAGAAAATTTACTATATCCCTGCAAAAGAGGCATATATTTAACTTAATATTTACCTGCTACAAGGCAGAGAGTGTTTTTTTGGCATTTTGAAGAAAAAGTATTGTTTAAGTATTTTTTTTTTTACTAAATATTTTTCAAATGGAGAAAAAATCTTCAGGTTTTACCTAAAAAGATCTGTTGCACAGTAAAAAGTTCAATAAGTGGCTTGATACTTATTTTTAATACATTGTATTATATTTTTAAACTTTAAAAACGTTCTCCTGAAAAATCAAGTTTTTTTTTATTTATGACATTCTTGAAAGGAGTGAGCGACATGGTTTTGAAGCTGAGAGATCGCATTTCGACTGCTTTGAGTCTATTATTCTATTTCTTTTGCCAACTCCATTCGTCTGGGTTGTGTCTCCATTGTGCATTGCCAGTGTAGCTTTCACAGGCTTTTATTTGCAGCAACTGATTGTAGTGCACCAGTCACACTGTTCCCAGCATTAACTATTCTCGGTCTTTCTATGTCTTTATTAATATTTCCAGCCCTGGAAAACGTACTGTCCTAACTAACTAACTATCACGCCGCTTCCTTGCAGGGGTGGGCAGGGAGAATCGAACGCCACACCACTCTTCTTTGAAACATTCTTCGCCTCTTCTACATACATCTTCTTCATGCATCTCCTCACACATACCCGACGATTATAACGACTCCTGACCCGGCCGCTTTCAAGTATTTGGCATACCTGATTGTGACAAGTTTTCCTCGGTCTTCCTCTCCTTCTTTTTCCAACTACATTCGTCTCATAAATTTGTTTAACCGTTCTTTCCTCACTCATACGTTCTACATGTCCAAACCGTCTCAACATACCTTTCTTAATTGTATCGACAATGCTTATATCAGCCTTGCATTCTTTCCTTATTTCATCATTCGAACATCTATCAAACATCGTTTTGCCACATATTCGTTTGAGGGATCGCATTTTAATAATAAAATAACACACTGTCCCAATATACAAAATCATCTACCTGTTCTATAATTTCCAAATTTATTGATATTTTACACCCACTTCTACATTCATGTCTTTTAAAAACCATGACCTTGGATTTGACAACGTTCGCCGTTCATTATACACCTTTGACACCATCTTCTGCAGAATTTCTCTACTATCGGCAAGAAACACAGCATCATCAGCATACGAAAGGCAGCAGACAATCAAATCAATCATTTCAACTCCATTATTAAACAAATCATTTCTTTCACGTAATGAAACATTTATATATAAATCAAACAGCCACAGTGACATTACACAGTCCTGTTTAACACCTTTAGAGATGCCAATCCAAAGTCTTATCTTCGTATAAGGTTGCAATGCCTTGGATATGTTTACTGCTTACTCCATACTCAGATAATATCTAGAAAACACTTCCCATATATATACGAGATCCTCTAGCTGTTTCGAAATTTCCACATTCGCTGATATTTTACCTCCAAATCTACATTCATCTCATTCAAAAACCGCGAATTTTTATTTCACTTTCCTTCCACACATTATAACACTTTTATATGAACTTTTGTCACCAGCGCCTTCGGGGTTTTTAAACAATTATATTTTAAAAGTTTTTTTACGATAAAATATTCACATTATTTGACATCTCAACAAAGATGAAGAAGAATATGGAAGTCTGGGCAATTACGGGCTTACGTCCTTCATAGGCTGGTTTAAATGATCACTTTACACACGTGTAACATTTACCAATTCTACCCATGATTGACAACGACACTACTCAATTTTTTTTAATTACCTAACATCCAAGTGACTCTGAAATCTAGCTACGGCTTATGCAACACCGCTTATCATGACCCTACTCAGGGTTCAACTTTTTAAGTTTCATGGCCTATCCCTACTCGTGAGTGGATTTACTCTTTATGTTTAAAGTTACTATAATTTCATGTAATTCATAAGTGAAAATTCTAGCAAAGACACTCGCTCACTACTCAAATTCTTGGAACTTCAATATATATTGTTCAAATTTGAAACAAAGTGCTTGAATCACTAGAGACGTCTATGGAAAGATGAAACAAGCTTTTTTATTGAGCAGAAACCCTTTCATTTGTACTCGTATGTGAGGTTTGAATACTTGATAATAATGGTGTACATAATAAAATGAAATATTTACTAAATTATTTTTAAGCAGATATACCATTTTCGGAATGACAGCGTAATTTACTTGATTAAGTGAATTGATTGTGAATCCAGTGAGTGCCGGTTCCGCTACAATACGCCATTAGTGTGATGACGTATGACAACACACTGAGCCGAGCGATGTCTCATCAGCAATATTCCCTCTAAATTATCAATCGTGTGTGTGAAAGAGACATTGCCATGTCGCTCACTCCTTTCAACGACGTCATATATCAAAAATCGACAATTTTCAGTTGTGCATGTTTTCCGAATGCTCAGAAAATGTACTACATTCCAGCCAAAGCGGCATATTTTTAACTTAATATTTACCAACAACATTTTGAAATACTTGTCCAAATACTTGTTCATAAAATCTGGATTATCTCCAATTAAATAAATTATTTACACTAAATAAATTATCTGGTCAAATTATAAGCTTAAATAATAAAAAAGAAAAATGATATTTTCTGGCGTTTCTCATGTGTGTGATTATAATCCAGCATTCGGAGCTCACATACTAATATAAAAGTTTCTGCTCAACAAAAAGCTTCTTTTCATCTCACCAATAGATGTCTCTAGTGAAGTTTTAGTGATTCAAGAACAATGTTTCAAAATTGGTTCATATATTTAGAACTTCCAAGAATTTGAGTATTGTGGTCGTCAATAATGGGTAGAATTGGTGAATGTTACACGTCTGTAAAGTGATCACTTAAACCAGCCTATGAAGGTCGTCAGCCCCGTAAATGCCCAGACTTCCATATTCTTCTTCATCTCTGATGAGATGTCAAAAAACTCATATTTACCCGCTACAGGGCAGAAATGTTGTTTTTGCATTTTGAAGAAAAGGTATTGTATAATTATATTTTTTAAATATAAGTACTAAATATTTTTCAAATGGACAAAAAACATTCAAGTTTTACCTAAAAAGATCTGTTGTACAGGAAAAGTTCAATAAGTGGCTTGATATATATTTTCAATACATTTTATTATATTTTTAAACTTTAAAAACGATCTCCTGAAGATTTAAGTTTTCTGATATATGACTTTGTTGAAAGGAGTAAGAGGTGTATGCAGAAGCTCGTGAGCGCCACCGTCAATTGTGCGAATGAATCGTATTTCATTTTTTTTATCTTATTTTATTTGTTTGGGAACTATACAGCTTGTACATAAGTATATATTTTTTTATTAAACTAACTAACTAACTAACCATCACGCCGCTTCCCCGCAGGGGTAGGCAGAGAGAATAGAGCGCCACACCACTCTGTCCTTGCAAACATTCTTCGCCTCTTCCACGTTCATGCATCTCCTCATACATACCCGCCGATTGTTACGACTCCTAACCTGACCACTTTCAAGTATTTGGCATACCTGATCGTGCCATGTTTTTCTCGGTCTTCCTCTGCTTCTTTTCCCGCTAACATTCGCCTCATAAATTTGTTTTACCGTTCTTTCCTCACTCATTCGTTCTACATGTCCAAACCATCTCAACACACCTTTCTTAATTTTATCGATAATGCTTATCTCAGCTTTGCATTCTTTCCTTATTTCACTATTCGCACATCTATCATACATCGTTTTGTTACACATTCTTCTGAGAGATCGCATTTCGACTGCATTCAGGCTACTTTCATCCTTCTTTTGCCAACTCCATGTTTCACTTCCATACATTAGAGTTGGAACCAGGACTCCGTTGTGCACTGCCAGTTTAGCTTCCGCTGATAGGTTTTTATTTGCTATAACTGATATTTTTTTATTATATTATATTCAATTGGCTTTATCATAGACACACACACACACACAGTGTGTGTGTGTGTGTGTGTGTGTGTGTGTGTGTGTGTGTGTGTGTGTGTGTGTGTGTGTGTGTGTGTGTGTGTGTGTGTGTGTGTGTGTGTGTGTGTGTGTGTGTGTGTGTGTGTGTGTGTGTGTGTGTGTGTGTGTGTGTGTGTGTGTGTGTGTGTGTGTGTGTGTGTGTGTGTGTGTGTGTGTGTGTGTGTGTGTGTGTGTGTGTGTGTGTGTGTGTGTGTGTGTGTGTGTGTGTGTGTGTGTGTGTGTGTGTGTGTGTGTGTGTGTGTGTGTGTGTGTGTGTGTGTGTGTGTGTGTGTGTGTGTGTGTGTGTGTGTGTGTGTGTGTGTGAGAGAGAAAGAGAGAAAGAGAGGGTAGGAGTAAGAGGGAAAGCGTATGGTATAAAATGGAATATGCAGGAAGGAAAAGGAGAGCAGAGGAATTAATCTTATTCTTCGTCTTCTCCTGACCCACATTCGCACCCGATGGTGCATAGGGCACTGCATCGTATCTACACGGTGTGATCTTGATCGCGAATTGAATAAAGGAAAGGAGATTAGTCCTACGCTTCCAGCAGTCCAGGGTGAATAAATTAATATTTCTGTGATTTCATTCGTTACAAACTTACGAAAACAACGTTTTTACGAAGGCGAATTTTGCAAAATGAAAAGATGGATGAAAATATTGATCATATCGGCTGTTATAAACACAAAACGAGTCTTACACAGTTCTTTATAGGTTGAGTGTGTTAAATTAGATATTCCTAAACCAACTAACTAACTAACCATCACGCTGCTTCCCCGCAGGTGTAGGCAGAGAGAATAGAACGCCACACCACTCTGTCCTTGCAAACATTCTTCGCCTCTTCCACGTTCATGCATCTCCTCATACATACCCGCCGATTGTTACGACTCCTAACCTGACCACTTTCAAGTATTTGGCATACCTGATCATGCCATGTTTTTCTCGGTCTTCCTCTGCTTCTTTTCCCTTAGATATTCCTCCCGAGTGATAATACTCTATTCCGTAATTTCCTACTCTTTTTAGTGGATGTTTTTTAAATGGATGTTACGTCTGCTTCAATTTTAATAAGCACATTATGGTATATCGAAGAAACAGTAGAATGCTTTGGTACTCAAGGGTATTAATGTTGACCTATGAATTGGTTCAACTGTTCGTATACATTTTAAAGTTTAAACATGGACGATAATTATCCCGTTCCAAATTAAAAATATTACATCATATTTTATTTTATTTCTTGTTTCGGCATTCACTTTGCGGTAAGACATGATGAAATTGTAAGTGAAAATACTTTTATTAAGTTTTTTTTTATGTATTAAATGTTAAATCGAACAGTGATTTTTTGAGTCTACTAAGTGACTTGTCGACTTATTGATCGAACGTCGACGACAATTGTTTAAAAATACCGTAATTAGGCGAAACAATTGTCAAGAAATTGGTTTTTAAAATGTTTTTTTAAGAATATCATACAACTTAGTAGTCTCAGAAAAATCAGTGTTTGATTTAACATTCAATACATAAATTAAAATGGAGTTCTACAAATTAAACGCCAAATCTTTAAATAAAAAAAAAACTCTTGTTTTTTTACCACTTGAGTTATATTTATTTAAACGACTAGTTTTGGAAGTACAGATGCTTCCATCTTCGGGTCTGAATATATGGTAAACTAAAGCATAAATAATTATCTATACTGTAAGTAAGGAGGGGGGGGGGGGGTAAGTTAGGGGGAGTGGGTGAGTCAGGTGGTGTAGTTTGAAAATAAAGGAAAAATGGGAAGCAAAGGTGAGGAATTTTAAAATAATATATTCTTTATTAAATTATTATTAGAATCTTAGATTTTTTGGATTTCTAAATATTTAAAGTAATTCATAATTTGGCCTTTGTGTGGTAATCTGTAGGTGTAATAATCTGTAGCTTGCGAAACTAGTCGTTAAAATAAATATAATCGAAAATGAAATACCCTCTAATATTGTGAAACTTATAAAAGATCTAAACACCAACAGCTACACAAGGATCAAAGGAGGTGGCGAACTCACAAGTTCAGTTCACACTCCAGTCGGAATCAGACAAGGAGACAGCCTCAGCCCATTCCTTTTTAATTTGATTATGGATAAATTCATAGAAGAGGTTGCCAATATGAACCTGGGCTACCGACTGGGCGGGAAAAGAATCAGCAATATCTGCTACGCTGATGATAACGTCATTATAGCATAATCCGAAAACGACCTCCAAATAATGCTTTTCAAGCTTCACTTGACATCGGAAAAGTTCAACATGATGATATCCATTGACAAGACTAAAAACATGACCGTATCCAAGAGTCCAGTTAAATGCAAATTAGTCGTAAATAACAGAACGATTGAACAGGTGAATAAATTCAAGTATCTTGGAGTTGACGTCAGTAGCTACGGTGATCTCTATGGTGAGACTCAGAAACAAATAAACAAGGCTGCAGTTATATCCGGATGCGGTATATTTGGCGAATATGAGTGGGAACAGTAGGTACGAGGACGGCCGAAAATGATTTGGCACGATCAGAATAATCAGAATCAGCTGGTGTC
Source organism: Brachycentrus maculatus (assembly GCF_059751285.1). Lineage (NCBI taxonomy): Eukaryota > Metazoa > Arthropoda > Insecta > Trichoptera > Brachycentridae > Brachycentrus > Brachycentrus maculatus. Next base: position 3,493,759 of record NW_028280897.1, on the reverse strand, counting down.
AAAAGTCTGCATATTCAGAGGGCATGTATGACTGTGAATGAAGCTAAGAGCGCAAGTCAAGACAAAAGAGTATGGCGTTCCACTCTCTCTGCCTATCCCTGCGTGGAAACGGGGTGATGGGATAGTAGTAGTAATATTATTGCTCGATAATGATGCAAGCGGTGGGTAGGGTATATAAAAATTAATCACTTTTACCACCCAACGATAAGTGAAATCTTTGAAGAGTTATATGTATTTTTTATATCGTTAGTATGTGAATACAGTCCTGTTTTGTTTTATTGTAGGATGGGTTTCATATAAGACGATTGATAATGATACTAATTTCTTCTTAAAACATGGTGTATTTTCCTTGTAAAAATACAGTGACGACATAATTGATTTTAAATCGAATGTAGTATGTGGTAATGAATTGAATAAATCATTATGCATTTACATGTGGTAGTCTCCTTTGGTATCTTAAAGGTCGAAATGCCGTAGTGGGCCATATAGCGTGCTAAAATCTACTGCTAGAAATCCGCCTAGTCCAGTTGTCCCCAAACCGTGGCTCGCGAAACGCATGCGTAAAGTGACCATAAGCCCCGTTTTGAACGGGACCGTCCCGTTTTTAGATAGCCTGTCCCGTTGTCCCCAAGTAAAGTTACGGGACGTCTAAATGTCCCGTTTTCAAAAAAAGAGCAACACAAGGTGACAATTTAAAAAAATGTGCAAAAAATCTACTATAGTTTAATTATAGTATAGCCGTTTCATATAACTTTGCTGAACAAATCCTAGCTTGATTTCGGTGCATATGGCTACAGCAGGTGGCTGGTGAGTCATGTGCAAAGACTAACTAATTTACATATATATAAAGACCGCCGACTCTTTATATAATATAAATCATAAAACGACATACTTATTTCATATAAATATTATTTATTCCTCTTATTTTCTTTATCAACATTCCTATTCTTTTAATTAAAAGGTAAAAACCATGAAAAATAACGTTTTTTCTTGAACATACATACGTTTATCAGTATACATCAGTTTATGCATGAGGTTCTCTGGCCCCTTGAACTGATGTGGATACGTATTGACGAGGCTTTTTTTAAGTAAAATGGTCCACGAACTCACTTCATGTCAGGCTTTTTACAAAACCGTTCCACCGTGGTATGGCGTTTGTGCAATTCACGGAATTTTACCGTCCCGCACTGAGCAGTTAGCGTGATAAAACGATTATTGGCTTGGATTGGCTTGTGCTTTTGTCCATCTTTCTCTGGATCGGTGCTCTTGATCGGTGCGTGAACACGTTGCGCGTAAATTCGATCACACTCAACTGTCGTAGTCGCTTTTATTTTTCAAAACCGGACTGCAGGACGGTAAAATTCCGTATAGTGCACAAGAGGCTTTAGGGCGTTTGTGCACTACACGGAATTTAACCGTCCTGCACTTCAGTTAGCATATAAAACGGATGTTGGGCTTGGATTGGCTTGTGCTTTTGTCTTTCATTCTTCGGATCGGTGTGCTCGATCGGTGCGTGATCACGGTGCGCGTAAATTCGATCACGCTAAACGTAGTCGCTTTTATTTTTCAAAACCGGACTGCAGGACGGTAAAATTCCGTGTAGTGCACAAGCTGCCTTACATGGAAAAAAAGCCCTGCATATCGGTACGAAAAAATCACAAATGATTTTCAACGTCTGGAATAGTATTCCTAAATCATATGACCAACACAATCATATGGCGACCAACGCTTTTTCTTAAGTGGTTTGTTTGCGCGGTAGAGCAAATTGACCTGGATCAAACGAAAGAGTGAAACGCTTTCCCTTTTCCAAATTCAACCGGCAGTTGAAAATCTTTACTACTCTCTCCGTCATACGTTAATACGTAGCATAGGGAACCAGTAGACACTTGCATATTATACTGTACATTAGCTGAACACGTTTTCATATTTCGCTCACTCCTTTCAAGAACGACATAAATCAAAAAACGTCAATATCCAGCATAAAGAAAAAAACGGCATTAGAAAATAGTTATGCATATTAAGAATTGATTCCTATAATATAAAATTTTAATCGCAATTTTTTCAATAATAAATCAGGAAGAACATTTCGCTCACTCCTTTCAAGAACGTCATATATCAAAAATCGTCAATTTTCAGTTGTGCATGTTTTCAGAATGCCCAGAAAATGTACTATATATATCCCAGCAAAAGAGGCATATTTTTAACTTAATATTTACCCGATACAGGGCAGAAAGAGGCTCAGCGCAACTAAAATTACAATATTGTATTTTGTATATTAAAAGCATTGTTAACTTTGTGGTTTGGTAGTTTTAAGTAGAAACGTATAGAATATAATATAACTAACATATCGTAGTCATGTAGGAAAAAGTGACCAAGTGATTTTTTTACAAAAACGTGATCCTTGACTATTTGATATATTACTAGCTTAATATTGCCCTGAAAAAATCCCAAAGGATTTTAAACTTGGAAGTATAATATATTGACTTGTTAAAATTTACAAACTGCATTGATGTTTATTTTCTTGCCAAGCAAAAGTGACTTAAATGAACCTCCTGAACATTTTACGCTTTATTAGTTGGTCACTTTCTCCTGTACGACTTCGATATATTAAATAATAAAAAAATAATAAAAACACAAATTTAAAAAAATATAAATATATTCGTAAGTAAGTAAAAGAAAATGTTTTAAAATACTATGTCACGATAACACGAAAATTATTTTAAGCAATTATCGACTTGTGCGCGCTCTTTTATTATAGATTCCTTTATTTTAAACAAGAACATCACAGGTAATTTGGGAGTATTCGCAAACATATAATCCAAAAAGCGAGCAGCTACGCAAGGAGCCAGACCTGTCTCTTATTTTTCCAGAATACATATTGGAATTATTTTTTTTGGATATATTATACTTATTGCAAAAATATTTTATAATTATTTTAACTCCTAACCTTTTTAGCCCGCCTCTATAGTGTAATGGTCAGCACGCTCGGCTACCGTTCTGGAGGTCCCGGGTTCGATTCCCAGGGGGGTCAAATAAATATAAGTGATTTTTTCACTGTAATATTTATTCAATATTACCCTGGACTGGTACCTGAAGCGGAGGGCTGATCACCATTCCTTCGTGTGTAAACGATCAAGATAACACTGTGTTCGTATGAAGCAGTGCCCTATGCACCATTGGGGTGCGGATAAGGGTTTTATTATTTATTATTATTAACCTTTTTAACAACTCTTTTCTTTCAAAAAACATACATTCATTTCGAATAAAATAATATTTTTCAATCCAAAAACGGTGTTCAAAAAATTCAATTGCATTAAACGTGGCCTGGGTTTATAAAGAGTATCTTAATGAAATCGATAAAATGATTTGAAAATGCTTACGACAATCGTTATACTGTATAGGGTGGCGCAAAATTAATCACCCCATCGGAATATGTTATATTTTTTCCAAATACCGTCGCACGTCAATAATATTTGACATTTGTGAACCAACTAGCTGCAAAATACAAAAAAAAATGATAAAACGCGCACAGATGTGTATCAACACTGACGACTCCCACTTGATGGATAACATCTTTCCAACTTAACAAAAAAAAAATACAATAAATATTTCCATTACTCAAGATGACTTTTGTTTCCATACTGCAGCTGTCTAGTTTAAAAATATCAAATTTAATTGATGCACTACGCCATTTGCAAAAATAATAGCATCTATCGAAAGGGTGATTAATTTTGTGCCACCCTGTACAGATAGGCATTAGCATTCATCGCTTGGGAAAACATCTCAAATTGGATAATTATACTACGGTGATATCATTAAGTATTTCAAATCTACCTCTTTTAGCATCGTGTATTCATAGATGGTATGTATAATATTGCGTGTATACATGGATATGAAATGTCTGGCTGGAAACAAAGAAGACCTCATTCATACACATCTGATTGAAAAGTGGAATGGAAAAATTAAAACCAAAAAATAATCGAACCAACCATGATTTTTCAGTATTTTTTTTTCAGTATTTCCACACTACAAAAAGCCAGCAAATTTACTCATCTACTCATTTATTTATTGTAATATGTATATAACAATTGACATCATATATTACATAAAATTATAAGTTATTACATACACAGACACACACATACGCATACATACACACATACGTATACATACATGCCTGTGTATGGACAGGTAGATAAAATAATGATATAATAATCAGATAGCAAGTGGAATAACCGAGAACTACACCGCGAGTACCATTTTCCTCGTAAAGGCACCCTCGTCAATGTGAAGAAGGTCAATATGCAAGGAGATACGGTTGAGCAGGGATGCTGCCCTCGCAATAGGCATATCCATCGGCAGGTTGGTTCTACCATTGGTAGGATTGGGTGACAGAACAACCTAACCTCCTGAAACCTGAGATAGTTATCGGGAACATAGAGATTGATTCTCTCCGGTACAACTGGGTTTACCGTCACACCGCGGATCATGCGTGGCCTAGCTACGCATCATTTCTTTTCCCCAGACTATTAAAACCAAGCATCCCCAGAATAAAGTCTGGAGGGAACAATAATGGATAGATTCCATACTCCCTCGTGTAGAGATATCTCAGAAATTTCCTCTGAACCATTTCTAACGTAAGGGATTATTTAATTCTACGAGGTGCCCAAAAAAAAGCCAGGTCGAAAGCCCTAGGATACTCGGACTTCATATAAACGGAAGAACGATACATAATTCATATCAAGTTTAGATACCTTTAAAATATAATATACATTTGAACATAAAAATGCGTAGAATTGTTCGAGACATGAGCAAAAGTACCGGCATTAAATCGATAAGTACAACCGTGATCTACCCTTCTCAGCACATTAAACTCCCCTCTCAATTAACAAATGTTTGTTAGCGGGAAAAGATGAGGACATCGTACCCGAGGAAGTCTAAGGGCATCTCTGCATTGTGTCTCGCATTAAGGCGTAAAGCATTCTCATTGGTTGCGAATAAGATAACTTAAGCTTTCGACCAATGGAGAAGCCGAATGATTCTCAACAGATGAATATATGCGGAACTTAATTGGAAACCTTCCCTGCAACTAGAGTCAGTGCAACAAGATATGTCAAACGTGGTATTTTCAATACTGTCTATGGTGGATTTTAATAACGTACTTGGAAATTTAAATTTAAACGTATTCCGTCATCCACTAATGAGGAGCATTAAAGTATTATTCGGAGAACAATATCGTTCGGTGAGGAAAGTCACCTCTCTCGCGATTCAGTCGTATAGGATGTAACGGGCATCTTACAGAAAGCGTTTTAATGGTTTCTATTACATCTCGTTTAGACTTTGCGATAATGATGGTCAAAACTCGGCGTAGACACGTCAGATACCGCGATGCAGAAAGCAATAAATCATAAAGCAAAGGAATCGTGATGCTAATGATCTTGATCTATATTAGACATCCGCTCATGAAAATCATCTGGACCAGCCGGTACAAGACCATTTGCGCTGATTGAGCTGGATAAAGGAGGCACGTATGGGCCCCACTTACCGAGGACATTAGAGTAGGAAACAGTATTGCCACATACCGAGACGAAATGTGTCCGCTAGTCAACAACCCTGATACTCTCACCTCCGCCGGGGCGCGAGCTGGCGGGCGCACGGGGCGCCGCGCCCTCGCGGGGCCCGCCCGACTAGGGTCCCGCCCGGCACGGGGCCCGGCCGGCAAGGGGCCCGGATGGCAAGGGGCCCGGCCGGCAAGGGGCCCAGCCGGCAAGGGGCTGGCCGGCAAGGGGCCCGACTAACATGGGGAGAAGCGTCACAGAGCATACCTTCCGTGAGGTTCGGCATGACATCCATCCTGGACCGCGGGCTGGTGTGGTGCACTGGTTCACTCGGCCGCTAACGACGCTAGCGCAACTCTATACGGGCATACTACCGAGCACGGCGACACGAGAATGACTGACTGTCAATTATTATTGGAACTGTGGAGGATCAGCCTCCCCGCTCCCCCCGCGCCCGGCCGCCGCCGCCCACCGCCGGCACTTTGGATGATTATCGTTAGGGACAACCGGGATCGGATTTTTTATTAGGACATACATTAATTCCACGCTGCGTACCTAACCGACTTCTGATTCTTAACCCGATAACCTTATCGAGTCTCTCCGCCATTCTATCCAGCCGATAGTTACCGCACTCTACGGACTATAAGACGCTTCTTCTTCTTCTTCTTCATGAGCCCCCTGTCTTCCACTGCTCGGCTGTCCAAACTTAAACACAGTAAGGGACATTTTTTTTAGTACGTTTTTTCTACAGTCTTGGACTAAGTAGAATTTACTGAGTCCAAAAATTAAAAAAAAAAACGTACTACAAAAAAATGTCCCTTACTGTGTTTTGAGTTTGGACAGCCGTGTTGGATTTAGGCCTCTTCCTCTTCTTTCTATTTAAGATCCTATGTACTTTAAATACCCACTCAATGGTGCATAGAGCACTGTACCCCATTAGTGAAGCGGTTTTTTTATCTCGATTTGCTTTTTCCTGAGTTTCACGTGGTTTCCTCCTAGCAATGATGCTGACAAGTTCCTGATTGGCCCACACTAGATTATCCCTCCTGCTCTCTACACAGATGACCATCTTTTTTTAATTAGAAGAAACAAAAATCCACTTCATTTATTAATCTTGTACATAATTAGCAAGGTAATTAATAAATGCAACTCCATAAAAAAAGCAATTTGATCATTCCTGCGCTTCACGTAGTATTAAATACATATTGCAGTGAAATAAAACTAATATTTATTTTTACCCCCCCTAGAAATTGAACCCGGGGCCACAAACTCGAAAGCTAAAGTTGCTTACCATTACACTACGAAAGCGGATTATAAGACGCACCTCAATTTTTACTTACTTACTTAACTTATAACCCTTATCCGCACCCAATGGTGCATAGGGAACTGCATCGAATTGACGCAGTGTTATCTTTATCAATACTTACATGAAGGCAAGGTGATCACTCTTGCGCTTCAGGGACCAGTCCAGGGTAATATTAAATAAAAATAACAGTGTAAAATCACTAATACGTATTTATTTTCACCCCCCCTGGGAATCGAACTCGGGACCTCCAGCGCGGTAGCTAAACACGCTGACCATTACATCACGGAGGCGGACCAAATTTTTACTCGATTTTTACTCAATTAAAAAAATATTACATTATTATTATTAGATTGCAAAGCCAGACTAAAAAAACCTTGGTTCGTGATCATGTAAGATTATGTGTTTTCATAGCAGGAAAGCTTGTCCGCCTCCATAGTGTAGTGGTTTGCCCGCTAGGCTATCACACCATGCTGGAGATCCCGGGTCCGATTCCAAAAATGATCAAAATGAATACAAGTGATTTTTTAATCCAATATTGATTTAATATTACCCTGGACTGGTAGCAGAGGCGGAATGCTGATTACATTTCCTTCGTTTATTTAAGTATCGATATAACACTGCTTCTATACGATGCAGTCCCCTACGCATCATTAGTTGCGAATAAGGGTTAGAAAAAATAGCAGGATGATCGTATCTGTAATATTTTTACTTCCGGGGATTCCCAAGAAACCGGATATAATGATTGGGCATATCCAGATACGCAGACTTCATCCAAAATATTTAATTCGATTCGTTGATGGAATATTCCCAAACATCAACGTTTTTTTTAATAAATACGCATGAACATGATGCTAGATGCAGAGCAAACTCTCATCATAAACAGTACAAAAACTTAAAATTAAAATTATGCTTAAAAAATTTAGCTTTTCCATCCAACCAATTATTTCAGAAAGCTGAACTTTTGAAGCTACGAGAAATCTATTGACAACAGTGTCTAAAATATGTTTTCGTGCGACGACATTTATTTCCAAAAATATTAATCTAGCCAAATAATGAAAAAGTGACAAGAAATCCCTTTTTGCAAATACAGACTCATTTTTCAAAGACACATATTTTTCAAAGCTCCAAAACTGTTTGATTCATTCCACAAAGACTATATGTTAGACATTAATTACCTAAGTTTGTTTCGATTAAAAATTTTGCTGAAATTGTTTATTTAAAAAAAACAGATCTAAGTAGGTACCTCATTCTTTTGAACGTATAACTCATATAGTACCTACCTACATATTTGCTAACTTTTTTTTAATTTCATCTCTTTAATTTTTTGTTTTCTGTTACAATCAAATATTTGTAGTTTATATTAACACTTTTAATTTTTTTTTTTTTATTGGAAGGAAAAACAACAGTTACAATATATGATAAATCAGAATACAAAAAAAAATCATGAGTACCAATTACAGTTCTTCACAACTTTGCATAAGAAAAGTCTATATATAAGAAGAGACATGAGACAAGGATAGGATAAAGAGTAGATGACAGTGATAGGAAAAGAAGAAAAGGAAAGGGAATAGAATTACCTTTTAAGGTTTATAAGATTTAGAACAATTTAGCTTTAAAGTTTGAAAGATTGGAGTAGAACATATCAAGGTGGGTACAACATTCATTGAATTTCCCACAACTTCGATAAATAAAGGAATATTTTTTTTATTTCTGATACCTATTATATTCTTGCCAGTGCCCTTTATTATAACCTTAAATATAATGTATACCCACACACAGGCCATGTCTTTGTGGGATCTTTTTTAGTAGGTATTAATATTATATACTTTTTTGTACTTGTAATTATAATATATAGTGAAATGAAAAAGAATTTAAAATAAACAAGAAAATATATTAGATTTATTTGTTGAAAGGTAATTTGAAAATATTGTAACCACAGAATTTTTAGCCTCTCGTGAAATCATTGTGTGAGTGAGGGTGTGTTCGCCTTAGAACACATCGCTTTACACAATTGTAGTGTATTTTTGTGTACTACAAATGCACGTGTGGTGTTGTGTAGCGGAGTACATTTTCATTGTACAATTCCCATCACTACAATGTTGCCAGATAGAGATAGGTTTATCGCGACATTAAATATACGATCATTTCTAAGACTGGAGAGAATTTTAAAACGTAATTCGATGCATTCCGCATCATTTTCGAACACTGTATGTGACGCAACGTCTAAATATTAAGATTGTGGTCCTTGGGACGACAAAGGATGAATGGGGGTAAAAATTGTTTCTCATTTTCATTTCTTTATTATTTTGATCATTGGAAAAATGATGTGGCATGATGTATCGAAACACGTATCACAATAGATTCCAAGAAATATTGGTAGGTACAGTCGCCAAATTTCGTCCCTATCGGTTTTATTTTGTCTAACTAACACCAGCTAGTTTTTATACTTTGAATCTTAAGTCAGTATAAACAAGCTTGGAGGAGAAACGTCGCTCCTGTGTTAAGATATTTTTTTTAAAAAAGGAATAACTTTTCTAGGTGAGTTTTTTTATTGAAATATTATCGTTTTTGTTTAAATATGTATGTGTTTGACTTATTGAATGGAAAAAGGGTAAAATTTGTTGTTACCCCTTAGATTTAAATCAATTGTTATTTCATTTACCTAAATGAAAAAACGATTGTAGTTACAATACCAAATTTAATTACAATACCTCATATCCTTATGACATGTGTTTGTTGTTAAATGGAGGTTACCAACACAGTTGGAAAATTTCTTATATCGCCCCTTTACGTGAGCCTAATATCGCCCCCGGGACGATATTTAGATAACTTCGTTGTTTTCATTTGTTCGTTGTGCATTTTTAGCAACTGATTTAAATATTTATTTGTTTTATTTTTAAATGCCAATGAGCTTATGGAGGCATATGCAGCCTTTGAAAGTTTCATTCATGTTTCCGTTAAAAACTTCTTATATCCAAGAAACATAAAATTGGTTCACATATCACCCAGGATGGTCGTTACTACAACTGACTACTGAATATTTAGAAAAGCTTATGTGAAAGCATATTAAATTTATCCGGCTGTAAATGACTTCCGGAAAACAGGAATATTTCCACTCAATGAAAACCTTTTCTTTGGCTCACCAAACGCTCCTCTATCAATCGATGCAAACAGCACGACATCTTTGGTAAATGATGTATCTTCGCATTTGTATTCTACATACAAGGTCAAGACTAAGAACGCGTTCTGCATTATCAAGGGTAAGCAACTCAGAAAAGCAGGGAAAAAGAGAGCTAGAAACGTAAAGAAAAATGCTACAGGAAGCAACAAAAAGGAAACCAAAAAGCCACGAAAGAATCAATCTTCTGACAAGGACATGTCTGATGATGACCCAACTCTAGGTTTTCCTGACGAAGAAGATAGTGACAATGATGACGTTGAATGACCAGTTTGTTATAAAAGTTTTTCACAAGATAAAAGGGAAAGAAATGGATAAGATATACAAAATGTTTCCAATGAATGCATGAGAATTGTGCTGAAAATCCAGGACCAAAATTTATCTGTTTAATTTGTTTGGAGAATTTAAATTACTTAGTGTAGGTATATCAATGATACATAAAAGTCTGAGTGGATATTAAAATCATGCTAATAATTATTGTTAAAAATACAATTTAAGTTGACGTACTGATTATTGTGATCTAAATATCGTTCCCGGGATGAAATTAGGTGCCCAAAAATATTTTTTCGGAATTTTCACATTTTGGTTAAAGCTATTTTTGTAAAAATAGTAACAAAGTTAACGAGTTAAAGATTACTTAAAGGAATAAATGAATGTTCAACCTAAATTTTAACATTTTATTTACTACTTTACTCGTGATACTGATTTTTTATTAATATTTTACTAAAAGGTGACGTTATTTGGCAACTTTACCTTATTTACCAAGTAAAATTTAAAATGGTTGATTTTGTTGTTGACATCAAAGCGTATTTGTAGGATTTGATGTAACGTTTTGAGTGGGATGTAAAAATAATATAATATAGTCATTAAAATAAACGAGGAGTCAGGAACGCGGTGTCTGAAAAATGATTTATGGTGACTGTATGTTAATCTCAAGGAGCGAAGATGGAAGAAAGAAGACGAAACCAATTGTAGGTACTTATATCAATTGTATTTGCGATTAAAACTTTATGCAACGGCAAATAAATCATTGGTTTTTGCGCATGTTACTTAACTAACTACCCATAAATTGTAAAAATACCAATAAAATTGTAGATAAATGTTTGTATGTTCAAATTTGAGTTTTTTTTATTCACAATTAATACACGTAATTACAGCTACGGACAACAAAAACCATCGCACTTAACTGTTACCGTAACCCTTGACTTTGCTGAATCGCTCTTGTAAGAAATTCTTTTTCTATAATTGTTTCTTTTGTACGTCGGATTAAGGATATTATCGGTTAGCTTTCATCAAAATTTTAAGTCTCAAATATTACACTAGTCTTGTTTTACTGGTGTTAACGTAAACATCACATAAAAACCATGGGAAGAAATGAGCAAAATATTGCCGCGATCAAATGGAATATTATCACACTGTGGAAGGAAAACATTTCAAAACATGAATCTTCTCTTTGAGTTAGGTGCTCGAAATATACTGTGTGGAGTAAAAAAATTCAAGAAAATGAATCTGTAGATCGGAAAAAAAACAGCGGAAAAAAAAAAGACGCGTGCGTTGCTTTTAATAACCATCAATATCTCTATTAATATATAAATACAAGATTTTAAGTATACCTCCATAACATATTTACGCATTGATTTCAAAAATAATTTAATAATAATCAGAATTTATCGGGTACATCGGAAGTATTGTGTGAATATCGGAAACAAATTCGCGTATAAACAGCGCGAGAAGAGTGTGCGGGGACCGCGACACTATATTAGCATCTCACTCTTGCATACTTGCACTGTGCAAGCGTGAGGAGCTCAAAGCTCAATGTTCTCTGGCTAGCGGCTAGCAAGCTAGCGGCAGTCTGCAGTCTGCTTTTGGGCTTCCAACAAGAGTAGACCTTTGCTTGTTGCGTGAGCATTGCCAGATAGTTTTTTTTAATGGTTTCAGCAAATAATCAAATTTTTTATAATTTTTTACTTCATTAATAATGAATTAAGGGGTTTAGCTTTGAATGTCTGTATTTTTCCGATTTAAAATCGCTGATTTTTTATTGTGTAGTGACTACCCAACAAGGGGACGCGCGTTTTTATTTAAGCATCGGAAGGGAAAGGTTAATTTAACATTTATGTATTGTATAATAATATATTGTAAAATAAACATTGTTTGCTTTAATTACAATAATTATATTAATTATTTTAATTATTTTATATAATTACTTTCGTTTACATTTTTAACCAACACAATTACAAAGATAATGTACATACTTTTAACAAATGGAATAAATACCTGATATTATGATTAAATAAATTATAAAATGAGTAGAGTTGTGACTTCCAGGCATTTCGCCGACGGCAATGTAACAAAACGTACACTTGGACGTTGAACACGGGTGAACGGATATTTGGGAAATGAAATTTCGGTATTTCAAATTTTATAAAAGGTAAATAAGAAAAATACGAAATACATCAATTATGGAAAGCAACACCATGCATGCCATTCAATTGAAAATATTTATAGGAGATGAAAAAGCTATAAAATACCTATATTTTTTAAAAAATAATTAACGCTCATTACATCAATAACTATACCGAACGTTGGACAAAAATCTAGATAATATTTAGCTTCTGCATCCGAAAATTCAACGGTCAAAATATTTAGGAGCAGAACCAGAATAAATGATATCATGGATCGCGTAGCAAGACTACAGAAGCAATGGGCAGGAAATGTTGCAAGACAAGACTCCACAAGATGGACCCCCAAAATTTTAAGACGGTGACCTTGGGAGAATAAGAGAGGTGTCGGATGACCTCAGAAAAGATGGTCAGATGAGATAGCCGCTGTTGGGCAGTAAAATTCGACTGCACGCATCAAGCGACAGAAAAAAATAGAAGGATGTAGAAGAGGCCTATATCCAGCAGTGGAAGACAAGCAAAAAAAAATAAACAGAAGGAAAAAAAAAATAATAAATTTATTACGAGATATTTCAATATCACGAGTTATATATAATAGGAAATATATAAGTACTCAACTTGGTTTTCTATCCATAATTCACACTCATTAACGTATAAGGCAAGCAAAACATATGGATTTTTAATACCAGGGTACTGTATTAAAAAATCCTACCAATATTACATTACTGTTACAGATTTATCTCTACAAGGTAGTTCTACAATTTGTTTTTCTTCTTCTTACCACCAAAAGATGCCTTGAATTCTGCCAGTACAGATTAAGCCGTGACACTAAGGCCAAGTGTCCATCGGCCAAGTGTCCCTCAACATAGACACATCACTTATTTTTAAGTGTAATCATATGGAATATCTATCAATTATATTGACATTAAGCATTTATCTGGTACCTAACACTTAAATAGATATGAATTCTATAATATTATCTATTATCTATACACGTTTACTTCGTGTTTACCTAAGAAATCAGTCCAAAGGAAAGTTACATTTTATTAAATTTTATATGTTAGTCACCCACATGACAAGGTGCGAGATACTTGTACCTTGTGTGTTGTGTGAGGTCCAAAAAATAATTACACTTGCTTCGAGTCGTGTCACAAATAATTGAATTTTAAATATTTTTTTCTCGAATACTATTAGTTTCTAAGCAAAATGTTGCAAACAAAGTTAAAAAGTAGACATGCATTTCGGAAGGAGAATCAAAAAGTTATTCTCTCCGTGAGAATCGGTTTACTTTTTGGATTACCAATGTTATACATCGTGATAGCCAATTTTATGGGATATTTCAACTCTCCTCTCGATAATGAAGAATCATTTCCATATCAACCAGGTAAGTTAATTATTATAGGCTTCCTGAAAAATTATTTTGTATATTAAAAGCTTTGTTAGCTTTGTTGTGTGGTAATATAACACTCTCCTTATCATTTGTTGTTCACTTTGTGTAATACCACTTAAAAACACTACTTCAGGATTACCGGTGTTGATATAGCCATCTCATCATGAGGTCAAATGTAGACTGTAGAGTGGTATTACACAAAGTGGACAATATATGATAAGGAGTGTCCTTGAAAATTCTTATACAGTTATATAGGGTGTTCGAGGGCAGAATTAGGGTTATAAATTGATTCGGCAGTAACTTTGTGGTAGTAAGTAAAACGTAAATTAAAAATGCAATATAAGGTGTTTGAAAATGATGCGGAATGCATCGAAACACGTGTCACAATAGATGTTAAGAAATAAAACTAAATAAAAAAAAACAGATTCTTGCTTAGCTTTTCCCTCGGTCCGATGACGTAATTTCGATAAAATATAAAATAATCAATAAAATAAACAATCTTAAAGATTTTCCTATAAAATGTAAAATTTAAATATTGTGCATCTTTACTCTTATATGAGGAGAGTAACGGATGTACTCCCATTGCAATATATAAGAATTAATGTTGTGTTTTCATCAAGAAATATTCCATTTTCTAAGGAAACGATTTATTTTTCAATTATGCGTTTGATTTGATGTTAAATGTACATATTTACTCTTCACTTTAAATATTGAACACATTTATGCTACCACTTTTTGAGTTTTATTTCAGTACACACGACTTATTTCGAAAATAATGAAATAAAACTCAATAAGTGGTATTATAAAAGCCATTTTTTTTAGTAATCAACATGTCATTCCACAAAGATAATGCCGAATCAATGAATAATATTATAAAATTTTCGCCAGAGATTTTTTTGTATTTGAACATTATGCAGGCGCTTGTTCCGAATCCAATGGACAGCTAGATGCTAGACGCACCAACGAGTCCATTCGTCAGGAGTTGCACTTGGATGAGTTGATGCTTGGATGCTTGGATGCTTGGCCAGTGTCTATACACGACGGATTCCTCAGTTCTTTGGACACGTTACGCGTGGCAATGTGGATAGCCTGGAACGACTGGTTGTGATCGGTAGCCTGGAGGGGAAGAGAGGGAGCATCGTGTGGGGAAAGATCCCCACACGATGGACCGATCAAGTTAAGACAAAAGCAGGCTTCTCGGTGGTTGCAGCGCTACGTGCAGCGCAGTCAAGGGATAACTGGAGAAGAGTCATTGCTTCGACAAGGGTCACAACTCTCAGTAATGAGGAATAAGAGAGAAAAGAAGTATATGAACAATGAAATGTGTGTACTACATGGACATTGTACATATGTGTCTAATGATAAAATCAAAAAAAGTTTGAAGGACGAATATCACTTAATCAATTTAAATGTCAACGAAGTGACCCTTTGTCACCGAATTATAATATTTTTATCATATTTAGTATTTGCGATAAACAAGTAACATGTTTATCTATCGGAGATGAATATTTCGATAAGAAAAATCGTGATTGATCGATATTTAAGGAAATACTTATGCAAGTAGTAACGGGTCCATACGATATAATTGATTCTACAAACTTTACACCATTCAATGATAACGAAACTTGTTTTTTAAACGAAAATCATTGTAATATCTTGATAGTTCAGAATTTTCGCACTGCTTTGCCAACCCCGAAGTAGACGACTCCCGGGAAGACCACCAAAGAGATGGGTCGATAGCTGGGAATCGACATCGCAGGAGGCTAATCCCTCTTAAAAACAGGCCACAAGGCCTACACCAAGATGAAGAAGAAGAAAAATTTAAAACAATGTATTAAAAATAAATATCAAGCCAATTATTGAACTTTTTATTGTGCAACAGATATTTTTAGGTAAAACCTGAAGGTTTTTTCTCCATTTGAAAAATATTTAGTATATTTAAAAAAATAATTAAACAATACCTTTTCTTCAAAATGCAAAAACAACACTTTCTGCCCTGTAGCGGGTAAATATTTAGTTAAAAATATGCCTCTTTTGCTGGGATAAAGTACATTTTCTGGGCATTCCGAAAACATGCACAACTGAAAATTAACGATTTTTGATTTATGACGTTCTTGAAAGGAGTGAGCGATATGAGCATTGTTCAACAAGAAGTGGGAGGCTAGACCCTGACTGTAACTACATAGAAATGGTTTGACATCTCAACATACATGAAGAAGAATATGGAAGACTGGGCATTTACGGGGCTTACGACCATCATAGACTGGTTTAAGATATTACATTCACCAATTCTACCTACGATTGACAACACACTACTCAAATTCTTGGAAGTTCTATGTATATGAACCAATTTCGAAACATTGTACAAAAATCACTAGAATTTTCACTAGTGACATCTATTATCTATTGGTGAGACGAAGAAGCTTTTTGAATTAGCAGAAATTTTTATATTTGTATGTGCGGTCCGAGTCCTGGGTTATAATCATATAATTACACGAGAAACGCCAGAAAACATCATTTTCATTTTATTATTTTAGCTTATAATTTGACCAGATAATTTTACTAACAACATTTTGAGTGTGTCCAAATACTTGTATTAGTACGTATTTGGACTCACTCAAAATGTTGTTAATGTAACAGTCCATATCACTCATCAACTCATGTAATGTCTTCTTCTTCTTCTTCTTCTTTTTGTAGATCCTAGGCATCTGTTTGTACATCCGCATATCGCTCTTGGGATGTCGACTCCCAGCTGTCTTTCCATCTTTTACGGGCGATACGTGGATGTCTGTCTTCTGACATTCTGTTTATATGTTCTTTCCAGTATCGCCTTCGTTGTCGTCCCCACCTCACGATATCCTCCGTCTTACACATGCTCCGGATGTCGGTATTTCTTACTCGGTGTTTCCGGTTATGGATCGGAGGGTCTTCATCTCGGAGGTTCGAAGTCGAGATTTTGTTCTGGAAGTATCTGCTCTTGCCTCAATCCCATAAGTGGCTATTGGTCGAACACATGTTTTGTATATTTTCATTTTACTTTCTATTCTCATATGTTTGTTCCTTCACACCGAGTTTCTGAGGCATCCTGATATAGCTGCAGCCTTGTTTATTTGTTTCTGAGTATCACTATATAGGTCACCGTAGCTACTGATGTTATGTAATACAAACTTCATTATCTGTGTATTTTTTAGATCCTAAGTATGGAAATCGTCACCTCCTCGCTGCACCATTGGCACACAAAATGAACTGTACCCCACCAGCTATATACGAGTTTCCATCGGATGGATTTACAAGGGACCAAAGACAAGGGGTAGGAAATTATTTATTTATTTATTTATTTATTTATTTATTTGGCGTTTAATTCGTAGAACTCCATTTTAATTTATGCATTAATTTTAAATCAAACACAGATTTTTTGAGTCTACTAAGTTGTATCCTATTAACAAAAACATCAAAAAAATTGTAGTACCTACACCCCCCATAAGCTACTGTTGTCTTCCATAAATTATTGCACATGTTTGTTAAAACTTCTTCTTCTTCTTCTTCATATTGTTGTAGGCCTTGTGGCCTGTTTTTAAGAGGGATTAGCCTCTTGCGATGTCGATTCCCAACTATCAACCCATCTCTTTGGTGGTCTGTCCGGGAGTCGTCTACCATGGGGTTGGCCATGGGGGAGTCTGGATGGTTCCATTCTCCTCACATGCGGATATCATTGTCTCCTTCGTTGCCTTCCCCACCTAACGACATCTTCGATCTCGCATATTTCCCTGATCCTGGCATTTCTTATTCTATCTCGAAGACTCTTGCCTGATATGCTTCTTAGAGTCTTCATTTCTGACACTCTAAGCGCTGTCTGTTACATAAGGACCGTAGTCCATTTCATCTTCACATTCGTTTGATAATGCCCTAACAAGGCGAAACAATTGTCATAGTATAAATTTTTTATGTGTTTTTGTTAATAAAATATAACTTAGTTGACTCAAAAAATCTGTGTTTGATTTAAAATTAATTCATAAAAGAGTAGGAAATTATTTAATTAATTTTGAAACTTTTACACGTTTCTAACTTTAAACTTGTGATCTTTTTTAATTATCGAAGGAAAATCTCAGAGACGCATTTCATTACCTAATATATCTGATCACATTTTTCTCTTAGTATGATATGTGGAAAAATCAGATGACCGTACATTTAAAGTGACTTAAATATTGACAATTTTAGTTTATGCAGTCAACCCTCTATACTTAATTCCTATGTTCAAACTCTATCCGTTTACCTAAAATAAGAGTTGATTTTAATTATTTATAACACAAATATTGGTTTTTCTCAACAAAAAAATACCAACTGTCATATAAATTATATTCTGCGTATAAGTTATACTTACCTATGTATTAAAAAAATTTATGAATGTATAATATTTTCGTATGTATGTTTGCATGCACTCTATAGACTCCTATACTATTGAACCGATTGCGATGAGTTAACTTACAAGAGTTAGGGCGTTTGTCCACTACACGGGATTTCACCGTCCGGCAGTCCGGTTTTGAAAAATGAGAGCGACTACGACAGTTTAGCGTGATCGAATTTGCGCGCAACGTGTTCACGCTCCAATCAAGAGCTCCGATCGGAAGAAAGATAAACAAAAGCACAAGCCATTCTGAGCCAATCGTCGTTTTAAAACGCTAACTGACGTACCGGACGGTAATATTCCGTGTAGTGGACAAACTGTCGTAGTTGCTTTCATTTTTCAAAACCGGACTGCAGGGCGGTCAAATTCCGGGTAGTGGACAATCGCCCTTATTGTGTACATGCCCGCGGTGGCTTCTGTAAAAAAACGGAAACAGAAATATGCGTAAAACTATTATGACTCACATTATCAAGTTATGACTGTTTTCTTACACCATTTTGACATTGGAAACAGTGAAAAATTTCCCTTAAATTTTATCAAAATGTTTCCTGTTTGATAGATTTCAATATGCGTACCTATACCGTTTTACCTAGCTAGGTATGATTTATTAATGCATTTATCAAACAGAATATACAAACATATATAAATATAAATATATTTATATATATATATATATATATATATATATATATATATATATATATATATATATATATATATACATATATACGGTGTGCTACAGCAACGCGTAGCCAGGTTCATCTAGTCATTATTAATATACATTAATTACAGTTTTATGCGTTACTTTTTCAGGGATGGGTCGCTCTACACTTCATATTATCCTGCTACTTTTTCGTCTTGCTCGCTATAGTCTGTGATGATTACTTTGTACCAGCAATTGAGAGGATGTGCCACGGTATGATTTTCAAATATACCAGACTTATTATGTTGAGCATTACTAAGGAATCGATAGCTTTTCTAAAAGGAACTGTGTATTTACAAAATTTCTATGTGGAACAGGGCGCTTTTGAAAAACAAAAGGGGTGAAAAAAATGTATGCAAATGAAGTTATATTCGGAAAGTAGTATCCCCGAGATGAATTGATCATCTCCATTGGTGCACTTTTCCACTCTGCCTACAAATATACTTTCTTAGTCATTCTCTCGTTATCCATTCGCTCCACACATCCAAACAACTTTTCATAATCTTTTCAACTATCCCTAGTTCAGCCGTACATTCTATTTTTAATACAATTTTCCACCTATTAATCTGAGGGGCCGCATTAAGTCAGTATTAAATTAAAAGCTCTCCCAAGCACACAAGCATCTAGACTTCCTGACAGATCTCTCTTGCAAAGCAATTTTATTTTAAGTTGTGAAAATTATTATAAAATGTGGAACAAAAATGTTCTACCGATTTTACTGTGAATTTACATTTAAAAGCTTTCAATGTTCCTGTCACTGCCAATCTAAATAAATACAAATTTGTAAACCACCGCCAAGTTTCTAGAAGTTTTCCAGTGCAGGCAGTGAAAGGGATTAGTAGTTAGTTAATTCAGTTAGTCCTATTCCAAACGTTGGCCGGTAGTAAGCGCCTTCACAATCCTGACCGGCACAGCAAAATGACACGGAAAATCATTGAAAGCTATCCCACTGCATTCCTAGATCTGATACAAAAGCATCAAGGCTTCCCGACAGACTTCTCTCGCAAATCTTTTTTGTTTTGTTGTTTTATGAACTACGTTGCGAAATTTAAAGAGAATATGAAACATATTTTTTCCCGATTTTATTATGAATTAACATTTGAAGGCTTTTAATTTCCCTGTCATTGGCAATCTAAATAAATACAAGTTTGTAAAACCACCACCAAGTATCTAGAAGAGCTCCAGTGTAAGCAGTGAAAGAGATTAGCAGTTAGTTATTTCAATTAGTCAGCTAGATCCGATTCCGACCCGACGTTGGCAGGCCTTAGACGCTTCCACAGAAATTTAGTATTATTGATAACAAAGATTTATTTATTTTTCTTTACTTAGTACTGAAGATGTCAGAAGATGTGGCGGGAGCGACGTTCATGGCTGCAGCTAGTTCCAGCCCGGAATTGTTCATCAACTGTGTTGGTACGTTCGTAACAGAAGGAGACCTCGGAGTAGGAACCATTGTAGGTTCAGCCGTCTTCAACATCCTGGCCGTCCCAGCATGTTGCGGCCTTCTGGCTGGTCAGGTAACTATTTCGATTCTTCGATTACTTTATCTTAACCCTTGACACAGGGACACAGGAGATGCTAAGAAACGGAATCGAGAAGTTATACAAAGACTTCTTGGAAAAACAATTATTTAGCTTGAAAATTACAATGAAAGAAGATAAATGTCGGTGCCGAAAAAAAGTAAATGTAGAACTTGCCGAAATTGTTTGTAATATATCCAAAATAAAAAATAGTTTTTTGGATAGAATTCTACATTTATTTATGTATATATTAATACGTGACGCGTTTCGTCTTCTTAGGACATTATCAAACACTTATTGAGTGACGGAAGGTCTGCTGAGAAGTTCCTATTTGACCCACACTAGATTATCCCTCCTGTTCCCAACACAGATTCAAATAGAAACATATTTAATTAGCTAGAAGAAACAAAAATCCACTAAATGATCTATAAACCTTGTACATAATAAGCAAGGTAAATAATAAATGCAATTCCCATCTTTAAAAAAACGTATTAATATATACACAAATAAATGTAGAATTCAATCCAAAAAACCGTGTTTTATTTTGGATATATACCCAATAATTCAATATGGAATTCTACCAACTGTCTGCAGTTAAAATAAATTGTTTGTAATTTATATGTAATAACTTCTCTCTTGTACATACTATTATTTCACCTTGAACCGTATATATGGAGCCAAAGTATGGCAGAGTAGATCGACTTAAATACACTGCTCCACCTTTTTTTCCACACAATGTGTCTTGAAAGCACTGCAGTAAATGTGTAAGAATCTCTTATCCGTGGATTTTCCTTATATTTAAGAGCAAGGTACAAAAAAAAAACAAATAAAAAAAAATACTTTAATTCTTGCCAAATTCATGCGATATTGTAAAGCAGTTATGCCGAGTAGCAAGACTCGAGTGGCAATGGGCAGGACTGTTGCAAGACAATACCCCACAAGATGCACCCCTAAAATTTTAAGATGGAGACTTGGCAGAATAAAAGAGGCGTTGGAAGACCTCAAAAAAGATAGTCCGACAACATAGCCGCTGTGGGGGGTAAAAATGAAAAGATACGGACGAGCCCTATATCCAGCAGTGGAGGCTAAAGAAGAAGAAGATTCTCAAAATAATTATTTGTGAAAGAGCAAAAACTGAAACTTTCTTTAAATAATATTTCGACATTTAATATGACATTTTTATATTTTCTGTATTATTAGGTGATTGAATTGGATTGGTGGGCGGTCTCAAGAGATTCGATGATGTACGGAGTGGCTGTTATTTCATTAATTTTCACCCTTCAAGACGATAAAGTGGAGTGGTATGAAGCAACTATACTAGTCACAGCATATACGTTGTACATTTTAGGTAGATATATTAAAATCATTATATTTTACAATATATTGATCACTTATCACGCATTTACACGCATTTACTCAGAGTAGTATGAAAGCTTCCGCCACGTTCCCAAATCCGATAAAGAAAACTCATCCGGACCCATCCATGCAAAAAAGCTTCTCATTTCTTTTTTAATATTATGTCGATATGTAATCAATCCTGAAAAAAAATTCGGGACCAAAGGATAAAAATTATTACTTTTGCTTTCAAAGTCCTTATCACTGTCAGCGGGGCATGTAAGATAGTAACTTGTG
Organism: Brachycentrus maculatus; assembly: GCF_059751285.1. NCBI lineage: Eukaryota > Metazoa > Arthropoda > Insecta > Trichoptera > Brachycentridae > Brachycentrus > Brachycentrus maculatus. The sequence continues at coordinate 3,471,665 of NW_028280897.1, read as the reverse complement.
TGTACAATACACCACCATGCTCATGCACCCAGAGTGACAGCAGCAGGAAAGTGAGTAACCCTACTAGGGGGACCCCAGCCCCATTAGGAAGTCCTAAGGAGGAATACCAAGCAAACCCAAGCTACAAAAACGACCCTATCAAGCTAATTATTGTTAAAAACGATTTGTGAAATATGAGCATAATGCGGAATGCACTGAAACGCGTGTCACAACAGATTTATTTATTTATTTGATTAAATTAAATTGAGAAAAAAAAACTAACTAACTAAACAGGCATTACGTCGCTCACTCACAGGGGTAGGCAGAGAGAAAAGAACGCCACACCAAGATAGGTGTCAAGACAGATGTCTTTCCGAACAATCATCGCCTCTTCTACATTCACGCATATCCTCATACATCCCCGTCGATTATTCCGACTCCTGACCTGACCACGCCAAAGAACATATTTGAAATACTTAATCATGCCAAGTTTTTCTGGGTCTTTCTCTACTATTACTTCCATTCTACATTCGCCTCATATATTTATTTAACTGTTCTTTCCTCGCTCATTCGATTCATACGCCCAAACCATCTAAACACACATTTCTTTATTATATCAGTAATGCTTATCTCAGCCTTGCATTTATTCCTTTTGTCATCATTCAAACATCTATCATACATCGTTTTGGCGAATATTATTCAGACAAATCGCATTTCGACTGCGTTCAGTCTGCTTTCAACCATCTTGTACTAACTCCATGCTTCACTTCCAAGCATACATGATGTGAAAGCATATCGCTCACTCCTTTCAAGAACGTCATAAATCAAAAAACTTGATTTTTCAGGAGAACGTTTTTAAAGTTTAAAAATATAATACAGTGTATTACAAATAAATATGAAGCCACTTATAGAACTTTTTGGTAAAACCTGAAGGTTTTTTCTCCATTTGAAAAATATTAATTATATTTCAAAAAAATAATTAAACAATACCATTTCTTCAAAATGCAAAAACAACACTTTCTGCCCTGTAGCGGGTAAATATTAAGTTAAAAATATGCCGCTTTTGCTGGGATATAGTACATTTTCTGAGCATTCCGAAAACATGCACAACTGAAAATTGACGATTTTTGATATATGACGTTGTTAAAAGGGTGAGCAATTTGTTATTCACAGTGATAGAATAACAGTATCTCTTCTCACTAATTGATTTGGCAGTCACCTTGTGGTAAAATCTATCAATTTTTTAATTAAACTCGGTAAAAACTACTATTTCTTTAAATCTATAGTGACACGTGTTTCGATGCATTCCGCATCATTTTCATGCATCGAAACACGTATCACAATAGATTTTAACAGTATCTCACTTGTGTGTCTAGTTTATGGCTTAAAATATATTAAATAAGTCCTTTTGTATTTCTTTCTTTTCCAGCTATGTATTTCAACAAAGGCATAAGCAGTTTTGCTAGAACGGGCTGTTGCGGCAAAAGAAGCAAATCGGGCTACACAGAAGTAACTCCACTTCTTAGTCAAGGTTAGTACCACTTATACAAATTTAAAGGTGTATGATATGTATGAGATGACAGATCTTCTATTAAGAGCACGGCACTGGGTCTGGAGATTAACCAGAGTAAAACCAAGATTATGATCATAGATCGATCTAAGAAGTTTAGCGATCTCGGAAACTAACTCGAGGGTCTAGAGATTATAAACAAGTTTCAGCTCTTTGGATCTAAAATTAGCAATGAAGGAACTTGCGAAGGAGAGGTCTGCGTAATGGCTAGTTAGATGGATAGTTAGTTTACGTTGTATAAGTTAATACTTTAATGTTTTGAATATTGAAAGCATTAATTTTGTTGATCGTATTGATATATTATTTTGTGAAATAAAAAGACTTTGTTTTTTGATCCACTCACATTTGTATTGACCAACTAGTTTCGGCAACAACCTGTTGCCCTCTTCAGGGTTTAATTTATGAGTAAACATATATATAAAAAAGAAACAGTGTACATGTTATTGGGTTATGATAAGGATAGGGGTGGGGGTAATGGTGTTTTAAGGAGGGGTAAAAGCAAGAAAGGGGATAACTGTATTTAGGTTGGGTTTGGTTTTATAGGAAAATATTAAAAATGGGATTTTAACTTATGTTTATTTGATTGTTAATTATATTTAATTTCTGTTTAACAGCCTTTTTTATTTATAGAACTTCTAAATTATTAATTTGATTAGTTCTATTATTAAAATGTAAAATTTCTATCCCATCTTCAAAATTGAATGAATGATTATTTGACAAGATGTGGTCCGCGAATTCTGAAAAATTGTTATTGTTAAGACATCTCATATGCTCCTTTATTCTAATGTGAAATGAACGCATTAAATCCTTTATTCTGATGTGAAATGATAGCGTCTTTTTATTTCTTTTATTTTTTATTTTTCAAAATAATATAATACTTTGATAATGTATGTTTTTTTAGAAAAACCTGGTCCTTTATCTCCAAGCAAACTTGATATAGAAAAATGTGAAGAGGATGTCATTGAAAAAGAGGAGACATCTGAATTGAAAGCTGATTTTGGTAAGTTAATATTACTTTCAGCATCCGGAAACATTGTAATTATTATTATTTTTAAGCAAATTTTAGGTCAAATTCCAGAAAAGGGTTATTTTAAGTGATTTTCGCATTAGTGACCCTTAAAGTGTCCCCTCAAACATACTTTACTTTATAAAGTTTTTTTAAAGTCGTGAATACTTTTCCTTGCGTTTGTGCACCATTTAATGTGTGTATATTATAAACTTAATGTAAGTAACATATATTGGCATGTAATCGTTTATCCAAAACATAAAATATTTTATTTAAAAACAATGGTAAAAATAATTTTCGCGGTTATTCGTTAGGAAGTGACTGGTATAGAAAAATTCTAAAATATCATAATTTATCTACAATGAAAATTTTACGTTTTGGATTTACGACAGCTTTTCATGTCTCTCTCTCTGGTCTCAATCCTGCGGATTGGTCTACAGCAACAGATGACATCTCCTTCGCCATTCCTGTATATTTCCCGAAACCCTCTTCAGCTCCTCATACGTCGAGCAGCCCATGTCTTCGTATGAGTCGCTTAGGTATTCGCGGCGTGGGCGTCCTCTGGCGTTTATTCCCTCGATCGTCCCCACTATTATTTGGTGCAGGAAACCCTCTTGTCTTAGCGCGTGGCCGATCTATTCGGCGCATCTCTTGGAGATTGTCGCGAGTAGGTGCTTCCTTTCTTTGATTAATCGTAGTACCTCGTCGTTGAAGTGTGGTCTCTCCGGGATATCCCGAGCATTCTTTTATAGATCCACATCTCCAACGCATTCAGCCTATTCTTATCTCTTTCAGATAGGCACCACGTCTCGCAGCCACACAGTAGCACACTCCATACATACGTTTTGACAAGAAGTTTGCGTAGTTTCAGACCCATGTCATTTGATTGGAAAATCACTGATTACTGTTAAACGCAAGTCTTGCTTGGTGTATACGACTGTTAATCTCGCCTTTTGATCGGCCATCACAAGAGATCCTGCCTCCGAGGTAGACAAACTCTTTCGCATTTTTTAAGAGTACTCCAGACATGGACACCTCGCTCGCTGTTCGGTCCGGCCTACGACCATTACTTTTTTTTTCTTTATTAATTTTCATGCCGAATTCGCTCATGAGGATCTCCTCCACGGTTGTTAGGGCTTCTCGGAGTACCTCTTCGCTATCGGCAATCAAAGCAACATCGTCCGTAAACCTAGTCTACCTTTTGTCCCTGGATTCTCACACCTTTTCTGTGATTCATTCGCTCTCTTAGTCTGTCCATTGCGCACTGTATATATGCGTTAAAAACTTGTACCTACAGATATTATATAGCTACACCAATTGATAATACCAGAGATGCGATATTTTATTTTTACTAACTTTTATATACTTATGCGGCGATTTATTTTACCTATGGAACAAACGATTTTTTATGTAAAATTGTGTATTTAAAGTAAACGAGAAATAATAAGAATATGCTCTTTTCATGTTTTTACGTATACATTCTTATAAAAGCAACAATAAAACATCATCAATAATGATATTTCTACGTATATTTTACGATGTAAAATAAATTTGGATCGACGCGTCGCGACGCGGAATGCTACCAACAATCAACCAGGGCTTTTTTTTAAACAAAGGTCCCGGATGTCACTTCCTGTCAAGCTTTTTACTAAAAAAAATATTCAAATATCATTAAAATATTCATTACAATACCATATTTTACCATTTTGACGAATTATATAAATATAGATTGTAATTACGCAAGCGCAAACATTGTTTCGTGTAATTTTTGTGAAAATTAAAAAAAAAAAACTGAAAAAAGGTGCCAGAACGCCGTTCCACTTGTTACATGGAAAAAAGCCCTGCATTTAACTCTTATACATTACATTAAGCCCTAATATCAAGTCTTCAAAACAACCAAGCTTCAATTATCGATCCCCGCATAAGGAATTTCACTTTAAGACTTGCTTCTGTGTCTAATTACCTACAAAAATTCCACACTTGAGATGTTTACACTTAGTGCAGCGTTTCCCACCCTTTTTAGATCGCAAAATATAAACATACTTATGTATTTGATTTCAACTTTAAGTGACATTTTTTGTGTGTTTTTTTTTACTTTTTATGTCTGCCATTACTGATTTTAAAAATAATTATTTTTCGCGTACCACCAACTATCCACTCGCGTTCCACAGGTCGGGAACCGCTGTACTGGAAGGTGAAATCGCTCACTCCTTTCAAGAACGTCATAAATAAAAAAAACTTGATTTTTCAGCACAACATTTTTAAAGTTTAAAAATATAATACAGTGTATTAAAAATAAATATCAAGCCACTTACTGAACTTTCAACTGTGCAACAGATCTTTTTAGGTAAAACCTGAAAGTATTTTCTTCACTTGAAAAATATTTAGTTTATTTTTAAAAAATAATTAAACATTACATTTTCTTCAAAATGCAAAAAACAACACTTTCTGCCCTGTAGCGGGTAAATATTAAGTTAAAAATAACCTCTTTTGCTGGGATAAAGTACGTTTTCTGGGCATTCTGAAAACATGCACAACTGAAAATAGACGATATGACGTTCTTGAAAGGAGTGAGCGAAATGTTTTCCCTGATTTATTATTGAACAAATTGCGGTTAAAAATTTAAATTATACGAATCAATTCTTTATTTGCATAACTATTTTCTAATGCCGTTTTTGTTTTCTTTATGCTGTATTTATTTTTTAATTAAGTATTTTGTTATTTTTTATACATTGTGTTTACTTACTTTTGAATGTTTTCTCTCAAGAATCCAGCACAGAAATTTGGAAGTGGCCCGATCTCTCCGTGACGGCTGGAGGAAAACTGTTTTGGATTGTAACTTGGCCCATCAATTTTGTCCTTTGGTTGACCGTTCCCGACTGCAAGAAATACCCCAAGTTTTTATTCGTCACATTCTTTATGTGCATCATATGGATTGGCAGCACATCATATATGGTCGCCTGGCTGATAACCGTCATAGGTAATTAAAACATATACACATATTTCAACATTCTTTTCTGAAATTCTGAAAACATATATATGTATATATATATATATATATATATATATATATATATATATATATATATATATATATATATATATATATATATATATATATATATATATATATATATATATATATATATATATATATATATATATATATATATATATTTATATATTTATATATATATATATATAAATATAGAGTTCACGTTAACGTACATATTTTTTGGAGATTGAAGAATTTTGAAGAAAAACATTAGTAGCTAAAACACGCAAAGACTGAACACAACAAAAATATTGTTCATGGTGTACAGCGTGCTTTTTGACAGCTGCTGTCACTTAGTATTTTCGAGGTTTTTTTATTGCTTCACGGATTTTTAACAAATTGCTTCACAAGCATTGTAAAATTAAGGTATAAGATGTTTTTGCTTTCTTTATTTTACATTTAACCAGACTGAGCCACACCAATCTGTGACATTGCTGTGACTACAGCTAATTTAAACATGAAAAATGTAATAGAGTATCATATCGACGCCCCATACGTAAAGTACTCTATCTGCAAATCTGTTACTTTACAGGAAAGAGCTTAGAAAAAAATTCTACGTATTTTTTTTATTAATTAACGGTTTTATCGGAAATTCTAAACTAGTGTTATACATTCAAATACACGATAATAAAATGTATTAAATCGTTTTAAAACTTTATGCTTTGTCAAAATTAAGCAGTTAGCGTTTTAGAGTTAAATTAATTTCGGAAATTTGATGTACATAGCGTCTTATACGCCTGAAAACTAGGCGTAATTCATTTTATATATTTTTTTGTTGGTTTATACTTGTAGATGACGGTCAGTTGATGACATACACCAAATATCTCAAAATTGACAAAAATATAGTTAGAGTACTTTGCGTAGGGCACGACGATATACCCTGACATTTTTTTTAACAGGTGACACCATCAACATCCCCGACTCTGTTATGGGATTGACATTTCTAGCCGCAGGTACAAGCGTTCCAGAAGCAGTATCATCTATCATTGTAACAAATCAAGGTAGCAATCATTTTTGTATGTTTAATCCGCTTGTGCACAACACGGAATTTTACTGTCCGGCAGTCCGGTTTTTTCAAATAAAAACGACTACGACAGTTTAGCGTGATTGAGTTCAGGCGCACCGTGATCGCGCGCCGATCGAGCGCACCGATCCGGAGAAAGACGGACAAGTGCACAAGCCAATCATCAGTTGTTTCATGCTAACCGGACTGCCGGACAGTAAAATTTCGGGTAGTGGTCAAGCGCCCTTAGGGTGTTTTTTTAAACCAAAAATGTGCATCATCGATTAAAAAAAATGCGTTGAAAAAGAGGATCAAGCTGAATATTGTTTTCGACCCATTCACCGAACCTACGACGCGCATAATGGTCATTCAGTCTATTCATGGTGAAATGGAAAAACGTACTGACTACAAATCAACTGTCAAATTGGAAATTGACAGTTGATGATGACTTTGGTTTTTAAACTGGCAACATTTTTTCTATAGACTATATCAATAAGCAGAATAGGGAGGAATATCTAATTTAACATACTCAACCTATAAAGGATTGTGTAAGACTCGTGAAGTGTTTATCTTTATATCTTTGATGGTCTACCCGGGAGTCGTCTACCATGAGGTTGGAAGTACAGTGCAATGTGGGGGAGTCTGGATGGTTCCATTCTCCTCACATGCGCATACCATTGTCTCCTTCGTTGCCTTCCTCACCTAACGACATCTTCGATCTCGCATATTTCCCTGATCCTGGCATTTCTTATTCTATCTCGAAGATTCTTGTCTGATATGCTTCTTAGAGTCTTCATTTCTGACACTCTAAGCGCGTTTTTTTGTGGCAACGGTGTAATATTCAACTTAAAGTTTAAAATATTTTCGAATTAATATAAATTGATTTAATACCTCCATAAATTTGTATTGTCTAGGTCACGGATCTATGGGCATCAGCAGTTCAATCGGATCGAATACCTTCGATATATTGCTCTGTCTGGGACTCCCTTGGCTGATTAAATCCTGGTTTTATCCTACAGTTCCTGGAGAAAATTGGGTAAATTTAATTTTAACAAACTATTATTTATTCTGTCAGACACTGGGTAGCTCACCCTACGGATGAATAGGTTTTTATGGAAAAAAAATTGAACTCCGAGCATTCCAGGGCATACGATATATATACAGACACTGGTTTATTCACCCTATGAATGATATATCAATATTAGAGATGCCTCAACTGGATCATTTATATGTAAGAAGATAGAAGTCTGAGCATCCCAGGGCTTACGACCTGGCATTTGGCCACAATCATGCTTCAAAATCTATTAAAATAAAACTAACATGTGAACGGGATCCAAGACCATTGCAAATATACATGTTTCAAAAAATAAATGAAATATGGATGTTCAATAATGGGTAGAATGGTGAATGTTAAACATGTGTATAAAGTGATCTTAAGACCGGAAAATGCCAGGTCGTAAGTCCTGGGATGCTTAGACATCTTCCTTCCTTCTTATCTTCCTTCATAAAAAACATGTTTCATCTCATCTTGGATACCTTCAAAATTTTATTTAATTAAAAAAAATTCTAAAATAAGGAATATCAGCGAAACTTAACACATTGTTGTCAGGCGGTTTTTTCATCAACCCCAACCCTGATTCTTATACTAATTAGGGTCATATACTAATCACAAATAACCTAATCACAAGCGATGTTTTTTGGCGCCTTGTGCTCTACCAAAAGTAAGCAAATAAAACGCTTATAAGTAAGCGTATCTCGCTCTCTACCAACAGTATGTAGAAGACGCTTTTAAGCGTTTCCCTCAAATAATGTGTTAATATAAATACTAACTTATTTCAAAAGTAGAATTACGATATATTTCAATGGATGAAAATAAAATCAAATGAAAATGGAAGCTGAATTAGTTTTCCTTTATTTGCAGGTGAACATCAATTCCAGTGGTCTATCTTATAGTGCAATATCCCTCTTTTCCACTCTGCTCGGCTTGTACGTATCATTTGCGTGCAACAAATTCTTGTTGGATTGGAAGATAGGTTTAACTTGTACCTTCATGTACGCCGCTTTCCTCGTATTAGCTAGCCTAATCGAACTGAACGTATTTTTCCCGGTAAACCTTCCTACTTGTGCGCACTAAAATTTCAGCTATTTATATAAAAATATTTTACATCAGTATTGTTTAATTTATGTTATCTGCTTTACCTCTATGTTTAAATTAAAAATAAGTTTATTATTTTGATATTTTATTTTAATTTAAAATGTATTTGTACACACACACACACACAGATGCGAATAACTCTCGATAGTTACGCTTAAATGATAGAATTTAATTGATAACTCTATGACGCAAGGAGACTCAAATCAGCAAGATAACAAGTAGACATTTTTATCAGCTACGGCAAATTTAGAGTGTTTGCAATAGTCTGCCAGTTGACGCTGCCCGTCAATTGATAAATGCGTTTGTAATATCTAGATTCGATTATTGTAACAGTATATATGTACACGGGTCTATCAAAAAATAAAACGACTCGACTGCAATCAATATTGAATGCTGCAGCAAGACTCATTTCAGGAATTTCTAAATTCAGTCATATCACACCACTACTTCACCAATCGAACTGGTTACCCTTTCTCGGAAGGGTAGAGTATAAGCTCTGTATACTCACGTATAAATCAATACATAATATGGTTCCAGAGAAGAGCTGTGTATTCCAGACGAATTGGTTGATAGACGTCTCATTCTTTGATCGGCTATAACAACTGCTATGAGTAAAGTGATCTTACCAGCTCGCAACCAGCGTACTAAATTTGGCAAGCGTGCTTTTGCTGTTGCGGGGACGATAGCGCGGTATTTAGAAACAGTGAGAGTGAGATGATCTTTAGAAAAAACAAAAAATGCATTTGTTTGCTATATCATTTCCACAATCTCATTTTCTCCAAATAAATCACAGTGAAGCGCCCTTGTTATAAATCAAAAAATAGGAAGCAATAAATAAACATTTTTAAAGCAGTGTAAAGCAAATATACATTTGATACAATAATAAAATAATAATAAAACCCTTATACGCACCCCAATGGTGCATAGGGCACTGCGTCATATAAACGCAGTGTTATCTTGATCGTTTACGCATGAAGGAAAGGTGATCAGCCCTCCGCTTCAGGTACCAGTCCAGGGTAATATTGAATAAATACAACAGTGAAAAAATCACTTATATTTATTTTACCCCCCTTGGGAATCGAACCCGGGACCTACAGAACGGTAGCAGAGCGTGCTGACCATTACACTACGGAGGCGGACAAAAATTTGATACAGATGACAAAAATATCAGGGGATTTAAATATTTTAGAATAAAAGAATTTTTTCTTATTTTAGATTTTATTAAGTAAACAAATTTATGCATATTTTAAAACGCAAATAATTATAATTTTGGGTACAAGACTTAACTGATAAAGGCAGTGTAAAAAGTTTAATATACCTGTTAAATACATTAAGCTTAACAATAAATTCACAAATCTCAGCACTCACGACAAGCATATTCATGAATAAAAGCAAAATCATTAAAAGATCCATACATATTATAAATTATACAATGATTCACTATTCATAGTTATGACACCGAGCATTTGAAAGTTTTGAAATTATATTTTCCGACCGTGCGACTCATAGAACTGACTGAAACTGTATATGGTCCTCCCATTACTAGCCCCAGTGAATCCCAACACATTTTGAGATTGCTTTAACCGAGTGTCACCTCTATACATAATCATTAGATTAATATTACTTTACTAAAATGCATGATTCTACCAAGCAGTGCCTTCATAACAATTACAAGCCATGTCTTAGATCTTTATACTGTGGCATTAATTAAGAGCTGTAAGCAAACATGTCATAAACAGTGATGCCTCCTATATCAAACGAAACACATAACAAAATTTCTGTTCGACCATTACATGACTCGCACAATGAACGTCACTTCACACAGCGGACTGTATCGTGTTTCATCTCAACGCTTCGAGGTCGCATGTAACCAATGCAGTTACTACTAGCTAGTTGTACTAGCTAGTTGTACTAGCTTGTATAAACATACATACAACGCGGTTTTTCTAGGAACAGACAGCCAAGAAGAAAAGGATGTAACAAGAGGATGTAGCCCTGCAACCCTTGGTAGACTTCCCAAAATTAAAGTATAACTAAAAAAAATAATAATAAAAAAGAACCTGAGCATGTTTTAATGAATTTATCAAGCCTACATAAATATCTCGTAATGAAATAAAATAAGAGACATTTTTGTAAGTAAACTCAGGTACGCGATTGTCTACCGTTGTAGAGGTTGCAGGTTTTTATCCCAGAAGGGTCAAAATAAACTAAAAAAAAAAAAAATTTTTTTTATTATCTTGGACTTGTGCATGGAGCGCAGGGCTAATCGCCCTCCATTGTGTATTTAAACAGGATAACATTGTATGTATACGATACAGTACCCTATGCACCATTAAAAGTAAATAAGGGTTGGAGAGAGAAAAACTCATGGAAATGTAGAGAAATTTAAGAAAGAAACTTGAGTACCTTTTTATGTAAAGAACCATATTTTATGCTGCAGAAGGAATTAATTTTGTTTAACTTCTTGTCAATTGTTATGGGAAAACGCATTTTACATAACGAACTTGCTTCTGGAACAAATTATACACGTTGTGTTAGAAGGCATCGCTGTGTGGCATGCCAGTATATTTAATTTTAAAGACAAGTTTTAAAGAATATTCGCTATTTCAATACAAGGTGCAATGAGAGCTGGTTTGTAAGTGTTGATTTTATTGTAAAAAAATATTTAAGGTACCTAGTAAAAATGTAAGTATATTTATGCGTACACATTTCACATTTTGCGCTTTTTGCAGAGAGGTCTGTCTATAATTTATACAATAGAAACAATAAAATAAAAAATTTATTATTAAAATAAAGATTTGAATGTAAATTGTACATATATTGAAATCTAAGATATTTATTTCATTATTTTGACATTTTTGATTGTCAGTATTGTTATTGTAGTTGCCCTAGTTACGGATTTGTCAAACATAACGGAGCATGGCGCTTAATTATCTAGAAGGCACATCTGAAATAGTATTTTTACTGACAAAAGCACGACACAAAATACACATGGAAATATTGAAAAATTACATTAATAATATTTAATCGAGAATGCAGTTGCTTGAAAATTAGAAGAAGAAGAATGGTTTAATTGCTACATATTATAAAGCTATGTTTCACCATACCAATACAATGGATTGAATTAATACAAAAAATAAAATAATGTTTAATTTTTTTAATATTGAGGAAGGATAGAAATTTCATAATATATAATTTATATCACTAATGATCTTTAAAAAATTGCAAAATAATCTTTGGCACTTATGTACATAGTTCTACAATCATAAAAAATTATATTTATATGTATATGTTTAAATGCAACTTTCTGATATAAATGTATAAAAAAGAATATTCATTGACAACACAAATAATATTTACTTTCTAACTCATTAACCGCCCTCCCTTTAGATATTTCATAGGCATTTTTCATAAGATTTCTGAATGACAATACTTGTTTACAATGTACTGGACAAAAATTTTAAACAACAGACCCATTGACGACCCTTTTTATTTCCTTTGCAAGTCAGATGTGGTCAACAAAAGAGAATTTTTTTAAATAATATTCTTTGGAATATTTTACGAATATGTTTTGTATAGAATATAATATATCGGCCAACATCTGGACATATTCTGCAAATGAGGTGGCCAGCGATATTGAATTCGAAATACCAAACTCTCCATATGACGTATTGCTATGCCTACGCTATCCTACGATGATTAAGAACAATTTGACGTATTACGACCGTTTCTGTGGTTGCACGTTTACTTTTTTGTGCCTGAATGTACAGGGTACGGCTTGTGGCATTCGGGCAATAATATAACATATGCGTTCGTTTAGGGTTTGCATTTAGGGCGGTTAAATGTAGTTTACTTTCACATGGTGTAATAAAAAAATACATTTTCAAAACGAATTTATTAATTATAGATGAACATTCACACATACGCATAATCAACCTGTTCGGGAGTGAGTTTCTGCGGACAAAACTGTATAAACTTTTTTTATAATTTTTTATCAGTCAATGCTATCAGCAGCATATTTTCTTGAATAAAAAAATATTGTCTTATTTCTTGGGTTTTCTTTGACAGCGTCATTACGATGATGTCACACAAACTTTATTATAAGTAAAATGTGAAATGGTTAAAACAAAAAAATAATCTAAAGTATAGTTTTAGTGTTTAAAGATATTCACAGATGGCAGTAGAAGTGTCATTTTATAAATAAATGTTACCCAGCTTTAGTTTTAAGTGAGGCTGATCATGTGTGCCCATACTCCTTAGAGGAAAGTTTTGTTTGGACGGCCATATACGGCCACACTCCCGGACAGGTTAAGAAAGCTTTATGGCAACTATGTGAAAATACAAATGTACTAAAAATAACAAACTTTTAGTTGATTAACGGCGCAAAGTTCAGTATACGTAATTATTTCTTAATTTTTCTTAAATGAATTATACAGTAAATTGATGAAAAATATAAGATTTTTTGTTTCTTTTCTTACTATTGTACTATTAGAAAAGTCACTGTCCCAGTGAATTGAGAACTGAATTGTGAAATATGAACTTCTACAAATTGTGATTTTTATCATCACATAGTCTATCACAAAAGAAAATGAAGTAAACAGCTATAACAATGTACATTCAGAAGACAATTAGATTTTTGCAAGAGTTGTTCTATTTGCTGGCTAGTCCATAACTAAACAGAATATAGGAAGGATTTATTTTAATAAGTTGATACTAGATTTTATTAATCGGTGAAGAGTCAAAAAATTAAGTCTCACACTAAAATTAAACTCACATTTGAAATGTAATATTATCTGACAATAATAATTATCTTATATGTAAAAATGGTATCTAAAATTATTTATTTATCAAACAACCTTTAAACGATTAAGGCCTAGCTTATTTCTCTAATTTTGTTTTAAATATAAACTAATTTACGGCAAATCTAGTAAGGCACTGATAACAGCTTTGTATTGATAATTTATCATGAATTAAGGCACAATAATTTATTTGACAACATTATAACAGTTTGAATGAAATCAAAAGTGATTTTTGTTTAAATACAGATCTTTTGGTAAATAAGCATATTTTTAAGAATAGAGTCGTAGATTTACAGGATTTATTTTAAAATTACAGAATACTACTCTGTAGGCTCAAGTTTTACTCTTTTGAAGCAGCCATCGGGCAAAACATTGAAAATATTCTTGACATTTTCCACTTGTAATTCAAGCAATTTGGCTTCATCTCCATAGTCCTTCAACCATCTGAAGAAGAAAAACAATTGTGAAATAAAAATTAGCAACAATGTAAACTGATGGCGCCACAATCAGGCATATTTCTAAATCTATTTAGTTGTATCCACATGTGAAAGGGATCCAAGACCATTGCACATAAACAAGTTTTAAAAATTAATGCAACATAGATGTTCAATAATGCCAAGTCATAAGCCCTGTGATGCTCAAACTTCCATAGTCTTTCATATTACAACAATAGACGTTTCATCTCAAATTGAGACACTTATAATATTAAATAAGTACATACATAGATCTATAATCATTTTAACAACGATGATGGAACATACCTTTGGTGGGAGTTTCTCGCTTCTTGCAGAATTTGAATATGCCCACTCAGATTTGCCCGCTTCAATTCCAATTCAGCTTCTTCCAAGTGCCGTGCTATAAAAAAATTCAAGTTTAATGTTCTTTTTTTGTATTAGAAAAATAGTGTTGTTAGTAAAAATGTAGTAGAAAATGTTAGTTTTGCAAATGGGGGTTGTTTGGTGATGCTTTATAATGAAATAAGAGAAAAATACGAGAGAAATTCAAAACTACCCTCTGCCAAAGAGTCAAACATCATGTTTTGTGGTTAGGGAATAATGGTAAGGCAATTTATGCATGCATGGTATGCGCATGTGAGGATAATGGAACCATCCAGACTCCCCCACATCGCACTGTACAGCCAACCCCATAGTAGATGACTACCGGGCAGACCACCAAAGAGATGGGTCGATAGCTGGGGATCGACATCGCAGGAGGCTAATCCCTCTTAAAAACAGGCCACAAGGCCTATAATAAGATGAAAAAGAAGAAGAAAGACAATTTATGCATAGCTACTTAGAATCACATGTATTATGTTGTCTCACCCAGGGTATCCAGTGTGTGATCTTGTAGTTTGGGAAGACTCTTGAGTTCATCTATGATGGTGTTCACTTCACCGAAAGCTTTGTTAACAATTTTTTCTGCTTCTGTCGCATCCGTTTTAGCTTGCCCAACCTATAACATTAACACTTCAGTATACATGCTGATAGTTACATCACTAATTTGAGGAATTATTTATTACATATCAATATAAACCATATTTTATGGACTATAAAATGCACTTTTTTCTTTAAAAAAATGCGTACAGAATTTAGGTGCATCTTATGTATACCAAATATTAATTTAAACATGTTTGAGTTAAACTCCCGCCATTCTTAAAAATGGCCGTATATTCAATGCCGCGGGAAACCTATCCCTATCTGGCAACATTGTATGTACTGACTAAAATTTATTAAAGTAAATTGCTTAAAAATTAAGGTGTATCTTATAGTCCGTAGCATCTTGCAGCTATGAAATACGGTATGTGTTATTTAAATATGCATGTGCATGCTCCAAATTCCATGGACAGTTAGACGCACCAACGAGTCCATTAGTCGCTTGACTCTGGCCAATGTCTGTACATGACGGATTCTTCAATTCTTTGGACACATCGCAATGAGGATAGCCTGGAAAGACTGGTTGTGATTGGTAGTCTGGAGGGGAAGAGAGGGAGAGGAAGATCCCCACACGATGGACTGATCAAGTCAAGTCAGTAGCACGCACCTCGGTGGTTGGAGAGCTACATGCAGCGCAGTCAAGAGACAACTAGAGAAGAGTCATTGCTTCCACAAGGGTCACAGCCCTCAGTAATGAAGACTAAGACGGAGAAGAAAAAGTTATTTAAATTTTAACCTTGATTTTGGCATCACCAGTCAACTGGGCATCATCATCAGCCCTCCTTTCGAGAATTTTGATTTGCCTCGCGGTTTCAGAAACACGTCCTGTGAAAAAATAACAAATATTATTAGGTCAATTCTCAAAATATGTTTAACAGTTAATATTTGCACAGCAACTCAAGAAGAAGAAGAATAAGGAGAAGTTTTTCATCTTATATTGGCAAGGACATAAAAAATTCTAACTAATTAACACCACACCAATCTGTCTCTGCAAACAATCTTACCTCTTCCACATTCATGCATCTCCTCATACATAGACACCAATTATTCTGACTCCTGACTTGACCACTTACAAGTATCATACAACGATTACATGATAGCTAGATTGCATTTCAAGTGCATCCAGTCTACTTTCGCCAACTCCATGCTTCACTTTCATACATTAGGGGTGGAACTAGGACTCCATTGTGCACTGCCAGTTTGGCTTTCACTGAAAAGTTTTTATTCGCTATAACTTATTTCAATGCACCATTCAGCATTTACTCTCCTTTCCATATCGTTATCAATCATCTCATCCCCAGAAAACATTATTTCCAAATATTCAAAATCATCTAAAATTTCCCCATTTACTACTATTTGACATCAAGATCTAAATTTCTTTCAAAAACCATAGCCTTGGATTTGCGGCACATTCATCAGCAAATCACTTTCACTCTCATACATTATACACTTTTGACACCAGCTCCTGCCAGCTTCTCTACGATTGGCAAGAAGCACAGAATCGTTAGCATACAAAGCATAGTTCCAACTGATTGTGTAAATTATGTAATATCAAAACCTGAAAGCTGTTTGGCTTCATCGTGCAACATTCCGGCATCCACAAGGGTTGACGATGCTTTCAGGCGAATCCCATGTGCTTCCTGGAATAAGCATTTATATTAACATGGGAATTTATAACATCTTTATATATAGCAATATTATAAAAAATATGTATACACATAATTTCAAAAAACAATTAATCTAAATTAAGCTGGATATAAACATAAAACAATTTTGTGATAATTGTTATATTGTTATTTTGTGAATATTAGATTAAATAGATTAAATATAATCTTCATATTCGTTCGAAAATGCCATAACTAGGCTAAACAATTGTTACAAAATTGATCTTTTATGTGTTTTTTCTTAACAATAAAATACAACTTAGTAGACTCAAAAAATCAGTGTTTGATTCAACGTTTAATACATAATTATATGTAACCTGATTTTGTTTAAAAATTATTGAAAAGTTTATAAAGTATACAGTATTGTGCACATATTGCCACTGAAGTGTTGTAATATTAAGGTGAAATATAAAAGGCGCGTATAACGTAACTACTGTAAAGTAAAGTACTATGTATGTACTGTATTACAAACTTCTCGGCTAATCCGAACCTTTCCAAATCTGAACAGGCCACAGTTCTGATTATATGCCGTATTAACCTTACAGGCTTACAGACTTCTCAATGTTTGAAATAGGAAGAAATATAAAGGAATATATATTTATTTATTTTACAATAAACTTACCTCGGATGCCTGAACAGCACTCTTGCGATGGGCATCTTTAGCAATATCTCTCGCTGTTATAGCATTCATTCCAGCAGCCTCCAGATCTTCTTCAACGTTAACATGCATATCTTGGGCCTTTTCAATGAGCTCATTTATTTCAGGGAATTTTTTAAGGGCGTTTTCAGCCTCATTATGATCGGTCTGCACCTGGTCGTGGAATTCTGGAAAGAATTTTTTTGTTGTATCGAAACTTCCAAGGTGGCGATTTGATAATTCGATAATTGGGCGAGAATTGAGATTGAAATTTCAAGGACGCGTCAAGTTTATTAGGCATATTTCGTTACATGAGAGGGAAGAAAGATATAACATAGGGAGAAGGAGAAAGAGAACTATACATTCCGATGCCACGGGAGTGGAGCAAAAGAGAGGGACGTATACACAATGATACAAAGCGATAGAATAAGATATGAGAGGGAAGAAAGATATAACATAGGGAGAAGGAGAAAGAGAACTATACATTCCGATGCCACGGGAATGGAGCAAAAGAGAGGGACGTATACACAGTGATACAAAGCGATAGAATATGATATGAGAGGGAAGAAAGATATAAGGTAGAGAGGAGGAAAAAGAGAGCTATACAACTTCTTTCAAAGAAGTCGTTATTTATATCGGTGTTTTTTTTATTTTATCACCCATTACTTCTATAAATGGTGAAATCGAAATTTTTGGAATTGAAATCTTGATTTCATACAAATCTAAATCGGTCATTAGCCTTTCGATCAATGTAAAATGTGCTAGACATCTATAAATACCAAATAACTGACAGTATTTGATAGTTTGTCTGCCTCCGTAGTTTAATGGTAAGCACGCTCGGCTACCGTACTGGAGATCCCAGCTTCGAATCCAAGAGGGGGCGTTATATAAATATAAAAGTAATTTTTCACTCTAATATTTATTCCATATTACCCTAGATATACTACCTAAAACGGAGGGCTGATCACCTTTAAACAAGATAACACTGCGTTTATATGACGCAGTGCCCATCGGGTGCGGATAAGGTTTAAAAAAGAAGGATTTGTGATTAAAAAAATGCACAAACTTTTGAGAGTGTTGTAAATACGTTGGGCTTCTTCTAAAGTAGCATTCCCTTGTTTCACGGCCTGCTTTGCCCGAGAATGGATCACATCTAACTGAGACAGCTGATCTTGCAAAGCGGCCTGTTGGTTCGTTCCCCGTTCAAGCAAATTCTTCGATTCCTCGATCTGCTTAGCCAAGTTATTGAGCATGAGCTCATTATCGGACATAAGTTTATCTATCTTTTCTTGGATAGCCTTGGCCTAAAAAAGAAATGAAATTGAGTTGAATACATTGCTAAATAATAATCCTACAACATTTTGAGCGTGTCCGAATCCTTAAGGTCGTAAGCCCCAAAAATGCCCAGATTTCTATACTCTTCTTCATCTATGTTGAGATGTCAAAAAAATAACTACTATACTTAGAGATAATCCAGATTTGTGAACAAGTATTTGGACACACTCAAAATATTTATTGTAACTGCAGATAGTTGGTAAAATTCCTTATTGAATTGTTGGGTAATATATCCAAAATTAAACAAGGTTTATTGGATTGAATTCTACATTTATTTATGTATATGTTAATACGTGACACGTTTCGTCTTATTAATACATTATCATTACTCGTGATAATGAGTGTTTGATAATGTCTTAATAAGACTAAATGCGTCACGTATTAACATATACATAAATAAATGTAGAATTCAATCCAATAAACCTTGCTTAATTTTGGATATATTACCCAACACACTCAAAATGTTGTAGATCTGAAATATGAAGATCGTATCATTCAGTCATGTCGTATTTGACTGCATGTAATTAACAATTTTCATTAATTTAGTTATATAAAATATACAAAATATTATAAATAATTATTGCAAAATGTGCCCTCGGCACGGGAAATCTCAGTGAGGGCACATAATTGTAATTTCTAATTATGTCCATGAAAAAAAGTATAAAACAATATTTACATTTCCTTGAACAAATTCGGCATCAGATCTAATTTTTTTGGTGTCAATCTTCGGAACTACTGTTGAATTGACTTGTGCGTAAATATCCAGAGCATCATCGTAAGCAGAGGAAGACCTTCCCAGCGACTGGGTGGCCATTGCTTGAACATTTCCCAGCTTGCCCTTTGCGGCGCTAATTTCCCCAGCCAATTGCCGCAATTCAGAGCTGAAAATCCACATTCGTATTGATCAAAGACAAACAAGTATTTACATGATTTCAATCCTGACTGATACTGATTGAGACCCAAATCGGCAAAACAACAAATACAAGTTTTATCAGCTAAGGCAAATTAAGAGCATTCGCATGAATCTGCCAGTTGATGCTGCCCGTCAATTGATAAATGCATTTGTATTATCTAGAGTCGATTATTGTAACAGTATATACACAGGTCTACCAAACAATTAAATGACTCAGCTGCAATCAGTGTTAAATGCTGGAGCTAGACTAATTTTTGGAATTTTTAAATTCAGCCACATCACCCCACTACTTCACCAACTGCACTGGTAACGCTTTATCGAAAGGGTGGAGTATAAACTCTGTCTACTCATGTATAAATCAATACAAAACATGGCTCCAGAAACATGCATTCAAAACTAATTGGTTGATAGAAGCCTCATGCTTCGATTGGCGAAAGTAATCTTACGGCGACGTGCCTTCACTGTTGCGGGAACAATGGCGTGATAGTTAGAAACAGCGAGAGGGAGATGATCATTTCCACAAACTCTTATTCCCCAATTAAATCACAGTAAAGACCTTGGGTTTATAAGGTGCTATATAAATTATCCTACATTTTTATTATCCTGGAACAGTGTTTATTCAATTAACGAATCTGCAACAAAATCGGGAACTAAAATAGATTCATTTTTTCAGTAAAAGTATTTAGAGTATGTTACGCACATACTGTACTATCCGGAACATTGGTCTGTATGTTCCCAATAGTTACCTAAGACAGCGTCGACATAAATTATTTCACATTCCTATACACAGGACCAACCTGCCGATGGTTATGCCTGTAGGAAGAGCTACCGCTTTGTTGAACAATATCTCATTGGATATTAATCTATTCCATGTGTCTGAAGGAGTTTTCCGAAGCGGGATTCTTCTTCACCTTTAGCAATAGTTCTTGCATATATTTTATTTGAATGTATTTTTAATGTACACGATTTAAATTTTTTATACTTTGTAATGTATATATTAATTGAAATAGATAAATTGAATTGAATTAAACATTGCAATTGAATACTAATGTACAGAATTTTGACTATGCTTAACATATAAAAGTATTGCCATTTCATTGAATTAATTAAAGCTCTTTTTTTGGATTAGGAGTTCTACTCTATTGGATGATTGGAGTTCTACTGCAGCAGTTGAGCGGGAATCTACAGACCTGATTTTGTTTTGCTGTCCAAGACCATCGTTGGCCTGCTGATAAACTTCCGAAGACCGTTTGTAGGCAGTCTCTGCAATTTGCTTAATGTTGTTTGCCTCTTTCTCTAGCTTTTCGGCAATCAGCCGAGACTCCTGCGCTATGAGAGACATCTGAGTTGACTGCTGGCCAAACTGTTCCGAGCGGTTTTGTGCCTTAGCTAGAGCAGCGGCTCCGTCTGTATTCAAGAAATCTAAGGCATTCTGAAAATGAAGATAATTCATATTTCACATATTAACATATACATATGCAGAGGTCCTCACCAAAAAGTTGCATTTCCAATATTGCACAAAAAAACCTTTAAATGCAAATCTGTTCTGTTTACTATGTTGCGACAAAATGTGACCTATCCTGTGTTTAACCAATATGAAATCATTAAATCGCAGCAAAATGTAACAATTTTACAAGCTAGAATTCCTGATTACTTTAAATCATTTACATATAATGGAAATGTGACGTTTTTGTGAGGACTTCCACATATATATCATTGTCATACAGGAGAAAGTGACCAAGTGCATTTTTTTACAAAAACCTGATCATAGATTATTTTATATCTTACTAGCTTAATATTGCCCTTAAAAACTCCCAAAGGATTTTAAACTTGGAAATATAATATATTGACTTGGTAAAAATTAATAACTGCATTGATGTTGATTTTTTTGCCAAGCAAAAGTGACTTAAATGGCCCTCCTGAACATTTTACGTTTTGATAGTCACTTTCTCCTGTACGACTACGATATATATATACATCCCATATATACAAAATTCCAAAATTTCTACATTCCCTACTATTTTACAGCCAGATCTACATTCATTTCTTTGAACAACTATGACTTTGTCAACATTCATCAACAAATCACTTTCCTTGCACACATTATGCACCTAATACTAATAAGTAATAATAATAAATTAGACTTACATCCAGCTCCTTCCGAGATGCTTCAATCAGTTCCTTTGAAATGGTGATATTCACTGAACCGTCTTTAGCGAACTCTCGAGCATCGTTTGCAGACTTATCAACCTTTGCCAATACATCTCTGAAAAATGTTTAAGTGGGAGTGTTGTGAATTGTAAAAATATTATTTTCATGTTTTCGGATTAGCCAGATAATCGATTATACGGGATTTTCTTCACCATCCATCCATCCCGGAAAATCGGGAGTGTACTGTATACATATTGGGAAATGCATTCATTTAGTAAACTTGATCGCTTGCACCAGTAAAGTACACAGTTAAAAACTTGAAGGCAATTAAATTTATTTGCCGTTACTTTAAAAAGCTTCGAATCCAGCATTAGGGAAGTAGATATATACCCGAAACCAACTAACATATTAGAGATTTCGAAGACATAAATGATTAAAAATGGTTAGGAATATTAACACATTTTTGTGGGGTGGTTTTTTTATCAACCCCGACTCTAATTCGTATACTAATCGCAAGTAACCGCAAACCTTATTCCAATCTGTACAATGCTTTTGGCGTCTTGTGTTTTACAAAAAGCAAAAAGAACGCTTAAAAATGTCTCTCGCTCTCTACCAATAATCTTCTTCTACCCTTATCCGCACCCAATGGTGCATAGAGCACTGCATTGTATTGAAGCAGTGTTATTTTATACATGAATGCAAGTTAATCACTTCTGCGCTTCAGTGACCAGTCCAGGGTAATTAGATCGTAAAATCACCAATATTCATTTTCACCCCACCTTGGGATTCGAACCCGAGACCTCCAGCATGGTGGCTAAACAAGCTAACCATTAACCACGGAGGCGGACTTTTACATATGAGTACAAACTCGTATGGAAAAGGTGCTTTTAAGCATTTCGCACGTTTTAATGAAAATTTGTTTTGGTGGTACTCGCGTTTATATTTTTAAACTGGGAACATACTGTGTACTTGTTTTTAGTGGTTTTAGGTTAGGCATCTGTCAGTTTCAATATTATTTAGTGGAATAAAGCATTACTCTTCCGACTCTTTGAGTTTAAAATATCTAACCTCAAAATGCACTCCCCCCTTTTCAACATTATTATGAACAACAAAGAAATCGATACGAAAATGTTGACAGCTGTACTGAAGTTACTAACTAAGCATCAGTTTTTCAACCAACTAAATATGTATATGCCAACCTGATGTGATCAAGTCGTTTGTTGAGATCTACTAATCTATCTGCAAGCGACTTTCCTCCCCCTGTAGCTCCAGAACCTTCTTTAGCTTTCTCAGACAATATATTTATATCTTCTTTCATTTTTTGGAGGTTGTAATCGAAGTCGGAATCAGGAATAACTGTCGGATTTTTTTCAATGTCGCGTAGCATCTGGAATAGTGAGAAATGCAAGATATATTAATGAAAGTCAAAAGTGGTGCCCATCTCCAAAGGATGATGATCAAAGCACTGACTTGCCTTGTGTTTGAAGTCAGTAACTGTAAATATGCCTTAACCTTTTCCACTCTGACCATTTTTTCTCATAACTGATCAGCTACTCTGATCAAAAAAATGTGACGTTTTTCTACCATTAAAATAAATATTTTGGTTCCCTAATTTTGACCTAATTTTTCGTATGACCATTCGTTTTTATAACTAAACTTGAAAGTGTAACTTTCATCGTTTTCCATGGCGGATTAACTATAAAATATTTATTAAAAACACATAAAATGTTTTTTCTGTTATTTTAACTACTAACACTAATATCACAAAATTTTGAAATATAATAGCTCCACAAAGCGAAAAAATATGGTCACAAAAAGTGGGAATATCCTTGGAGAGCCGTCATAAATGAAGGATAACGACTGACTGTCCCAAAAAATATTAGCGTATGACAAATATTCTATCACCCAAAATGATAATCTATTTTTCCAAGATTATATCTAAGTAATGGAAGGTTTTATTGAAGAAATGTTGGTTAATTCAATATGTTGCGATGATTAACCGTATTTATCTCAAATATTTTTTGGTAGAATATACTTGGGTGATAGAGAAATCAATGATTAAACTTATACCTGCGCCAAGCGATACATTGTGGCCCACAGAGCTGCCTACTAGAATCATACGGGCCAGAATATCTGGCCTACAGAGTGGGAAGAGTTAATACATATAATCAACCACTTTTATTTTTCTTGTCTAGACATTCCATCATGACGTATGGAATCGAAAGTAGAGCAGACACCGCTGCCACAAAAAACACGCTTGTGTCAGAAATGAAGACTCTGAGAAGCATAACAGGCAAGAGTCTTCGAGATAGACTGAGAAATGCCAAGATCAGGGAAATATGCGAGATCGAAGATGTCGTTAGGTGGGGAAGGCAACGAAGAAGACAATGGTATGCGCATGTGAGGAGAATGGAATCATCCAGACTCCCCCACATCGCATTGTACGGCCAACCCCATGGTAGACGACTCCCGGGCAGACCACCAAAGAGATGGGCCGATAGCTGGGAATCGACGTCGCAGGAGGCTAATCCCTCTTAAAAACAGGCCGTAAGGCCTACAATAAGAAGAAGAAGAAGAAGAAGAAGACATTTGTTGACTAACGAGTAATACGTTTCCCACCACAAATATCTTTGAACTCTTTAAAAGGTGGACTAATATTTTACCTGCTCCAGATCACGCAGTTTAGCCCTGTGATTGTTGACAGCATCTTGAACCAAATTGTAACAATCAGGGCAGTCGATACAACCCTTCTGACGGTCGTGTTTATTTTCCTTACACCTGGAAACATTAAAACAATTTGAATACCCAAAGATAAAAATTAACAATTTTTTTTTGTTGCTCTTGATCTACACATAATTAGTCATTACAATTTGTAGTAATGTGCCCTAACTGGGTGTTCTAAGTGATCACTTGCTTCCGGCCTTACCTAGGGTAAATTCATAAAACAAAAATAAATCATAAGTAGTATAAATGTTGACCCGATGAATAATCAAAAATGGGGATATGGTAGCTTAACACATTAATCACTAACTATATGGAGGCATAAAGCACTTGATTAAAAAATATTTTTTTTCACAAATAGACATGGAACTATCCATGAAGATTTCCCAAACAAAAATTATAGTCGGTTCATGTATATTAATGTACCAAATAAGCAGTACATACTAGCTCTTCTATGTCTAGTCCTTATTACTGAGGGTTGTAACCCTTGTGGAAGCAATGACTCTTCTTCAGTTATCCGTTGATATTTTAGCACCAGCTAGCTTTGTAAATTACAGTATAGGGAGCGGTATGGCTACAAACCTGTCACACTGACGGCCTTCTACATTATCGAAGCATGGGCACTGTCCAGTCGGGTCACACTGGAGGCCTTTAGAGCCGATACGATCACACATACACTGCTGACAACCCTCCGATGAGAATCCAAACTGCTGTGCCATACACATGTCGCATTTCAACCTACAAATAATACATAAGTAAAATATTTTATTTTTATTATTTTATTTAAAAAACAGCTAATGGCTTTAACAAAATTAATAGAAATATGTACAATATCAATAAAGAATACACTTAAAAAAATCATCACTATCAGCGAGTAGCAAGAGAGAGTAAAACACAACATTTAAATTTATCCATTACAACATGGAGAAGAAATGCTAAGAAAGTAAAGACTTCACCGTAGATAACAATATATTAAATAAATCTTGTATATATGTATATCTGACGCTATATTGAAAAATCAGTGGTTTTTGGATTCTGATGAACTGTATAATATGGCACAGAGTGCCACATTTAGACAGAGTGCATTATTACAATATTATTCCATATCTACATATATGAGCGTATGGGCACATAGGACGTAGAGAACCTGAACATATTGTAAACCAGCCATGGATCTTCCTCAAAAGACATCTAGAGCAGTTCGTAACTCGGGTTCGATCGAACCCCAGGGGTTCGGTAAGTCAATTTTCCGGGGTCGGCGGAGGTCAAAACATACACCCGACTTATTGTATGAGCAAACCCTTAACCGCACCCCAATGGTGCATAGGGCACTGCATCATATAAACGCAGTATTACCTTGATAGTTAACACATGAAGTAAAGGTGATCAGCCCTCCGCTTCAGGTACCAGTTCATGATAGTATTAAATAAATATTAAAGTGAAAAAATTGACTCCCTCCTGGGAATCGAACCCGGGACCTCCAGAATGGTAGCGTGCTGACCATTACACTACGGATGTGGTTTGGTAGTATGGTAGTAGAAGTAGTATATTTGAATAAAATATAAATCACCCGGTAACTCCCGGTTTGCAGTGACACGCTCCGGTGAATGGGTTGCACGTCTTATTCTTGGACCCCTCGGTATTGCATTGGCAGTTTTTGCATCCGGCCGGAGTCAGGTCGAAGTAGCCGTCCTCGCAGCTGTCGCAGGCATCCCCGGTGACGTGCTCTGCGCAAGCGCACTCCCCGCTGAGCGGGTCGCAGAGCGGCACGGCATCTTCGGAGCGCAGGGCCCCCGCCCCGTCGCACGCGCAGCGCTTGCAGTCTGCCTTGCGCACAGCCAGGGCGTCTCCGTAATGACCTGGAAACAGTCGGGCGTTTTCGTTAACCGGATCCACGCGACTCGCATAACCGTATGTGTTTTCACAAAACATGCCCCATACGCGACTGACATAAGCGTATGTGTTTTTACTTTGCTCCAAGTTTCAAACCTCATTTCAACTTGGAGGGATTTTTTCATGGTGTGGAACTTTGGATAAAATAATACGTCAATCCTTGGCCTTATGACATCTGTTGAAATATCTGACTAATAATTTGTAACATCACAAGGATAGATAAAAGAACAGATCCCTGATTTTTCTAGAGGTCGGTAATTAGTCATGCCCTATATCTGTCTCACTCTCAACGCTACGCAGCCAGTGGGTAAGAGTGACACACGATGCGTGCTTTGATTTATTTATGTTAAGATCTTATTTGTTTATATTACGATATATTTCAAGAATAATGTGACACAAGTGTATTATAAAGTACCAAAAGGGCACAAAGAATCCCATTGAAAGTTTTTGTTTAGGAAAATAAATTGTTTTTTTAAAAAATGGCAAAATACCGCCGCAAACAGGGTCTCTCAGGAACAAAGTTAACGCGGTTAAAAGTTTAAAAACTTTCACTACAAACTTCTGCGTGCACCGGTGATGTGTATTTTGTACTTGTTCATCTTCTTCAAACCCTTATCTGGAACCACAATCTGACACCCTTTTTACTTTTCTTACCCTAATCAGTACCCAATGGTGCATAGGGCACTGCATCATATAAGTGTTATCTTGATCGTTAAATACATGAACGAAAGGTGATCAGCCCTCCTCTTCAGGTACTAGTCCAAGGTAATATTGAATAAATAAAAGAGTGAAAAAATCATAAATATGTTTTTTACCACTTGAGTATTATATTTACGAGTATTTTTAACACAGCTACAGATGCTTCCATCTATGAGTCTGAATAAAAACGAGTGTTTTATTTGCAATTTAAGCAAGAGTTACAACAAAGTGAATGCCGAAACAATAAATAAAATTACCTGGTAAACATTGATCACAGTGTGATCCAGCCGTGTTGTATATGCATTTGAGACATTCTCCCGTAGTTCTGTCACAGTTTCCGACGGCATTAAGGTCAATGTTCATGTTGCAATCGCAAGGCTTACAGATCTGCACCGGGCCAAATAATCCTGTAGGATCTCCATAGTATCCATCAGAACAAGAGTCGCACTTTGCTCCTGAAACCAAAATGTAAGATTTTCTTCATTTGTGAATCTAATTCACAATCTAATTGTCTGAAAAATCAGTATGATGGGAGTCGCCTTTGTCTTTCATTTTATAAAGACAGCATGAGATAGCTAGAAAAATATTAGAAACTAATTATAGTAATTACAGTAAAACTCCCTATAACATTGAGTTAGGTACCGTAGAACGGGGCTACTTTTTTTTTTTTAATTTATTGGCAAAGCACCCAATTTTGGGTGATACCTGCCATACTAGTGATTTTACTTAAACAATATATTTTTTTTTTTTTAGATTTTTTTTGGGGTCACACGCTTTTGCCATACTTTTTTATATGTTTAATGATCGCACCGTTAACATTTTTGGAGTTGATTGACAATAGGTGTTATACATTCAGCGGGAAGAACAAACCCTCCGACCGAATGTCCTGAATGAACTCGAGGTTAGGGAGTAAGGGGCAGTTGAAAAATATGGGCTACTTGAACTTTGCCTTGAGCCCAGTACAAAAAAAATTAAATCTTTATTTGGTCTACAATAATGAACGTATCGTGACAATAAGTGTCACCTGTCAGGGAAATAATGTATCATGTCGATACGTTCATTATTGTTGACTAAATACAGATCTAATTTTTTTTTGTTGTACTGGGCTCAAGTAACACATCAAAGTTCAAAGAGCCCCGTTCTATGGTACGCATTATCAGAGGAAAAGTTATGATTGATAAACTTTTTAAATTGTACTTTTACGTTTTAACCTGCAGAAAAGACTGAAATGAGCCATTTAAAATTAAAATACAATTTAAAAACATTAACCCCCTACAATGTTGATAAACACGGTACCTATTTCAACATTATAGGAGGGTTTACTGTAATACTTTTCATTCATTTATATTTAGCACCATTTTTCCCAAATACCATATATGTACATAAATGGTGGTTCTTATTTTCATAGCGTATTGATGAGTGACACTCTGATATACGTTAAATCGCAGCTTAATTTTCTCTAAATCCAGGTTACATAGACGTAATTGATTGTTTTTCTTAAAACACCGTCTTTTATAAAAAAAAATTGTTACTTCGATATATTATTAATATTCATAATACCAAAATATATTTATATTTTCTTACCTGTGTAGCCTGTTGGGCATTCTGTACAAACGATAGTGGAGTCAGCCATTTGGATGCATGGTCCATTATTGGGACATGGGCACCGTGTGCAATCATATGCCGTACCAAGGAGAGCATTCCCGTAGAACCCTCTGGCGCATCGCTCGCAATTATCTCCATGTGTATTATGTTTGCAAATACAGCGACCTAATTGAAAAAATGTAATACAGTTGAACTTGGTTACTACGAGCATGGTTACAGCGAGATCCCGGATATAATGAGGAAACATTAGTTGAAATCTTGGTTTCTGGTTTTCTCCATACATTTATTCACGGTTATGACGAGCAACTTCTCGGCTATAGCGAGCAAAAAGAGATCACCTTTCTTTTTAAATGTAGTAAGTATTTGAGTGTTTTAAAACATTTTCGACTTTAAGCAATAAAATCCGCCCGGGCAATTAGACCGTTGCCGCCGGGATCGGATTACGTTTAAGTACTAAATTGGTGTTGTCACCGACAGTAAAAAAAGTTTTCACGCATATGGGTTTAAATTGCATGTTGCAAATTGCAAGCTTCGTCTTGTCTCTAAGGACCTGCTTTATTACAATAAATAACTTATTTTATAGTTTTTGATCGTCATGCTTGTTTCGGGGATTTTTACAATAGTTTTAGGTCAGTAAAAACAAACCCTCGAATTATCAACATATCTAACTTATAATAAAAAGTCTCTCTCAATTTGTGATATGCGGAAATTATTTGTGAAATAGAACATGGCGCGAAAAATGTTAAGTGAATAAGAAGCGAAAGTGTATAAAAAGTTTTCATCTCAGTGTAAATATTGTATTTTTATCTGCATTTAAAAAGAACATCACGGACTTGAAAAAAAATAGAAACTGTGTTCGTACGAATTTTGATGAAACTATTACAATGGTTTTGTACTCAAGCAGCACAGGATTTTCCAATTTTTATAGGAAAACTGAGTTGACAGAAAAATATGACATGTGTATAATGGGTGAATTGTATGAATTTTGTTTCAATTGTGACATATTGTGTTATGTGACCATTCCAGATAACATACTTCATGTGATAGGTATGTTTTAAAAATCAAAATGTCACCTGTTTCTGAGTCACAAATGTCAGCGTGTAGGTTACAGTCACAAGGTACGCAGGGCTTGAATGGACCACCTCGGGCCGGGCTGTGGCGATATCCGGGTGCGCAGGATTCACAAAACTGGCCCACGTAGCCCTTGGGGCAGGAACACATCTCCAGCCAATGGGCCGGCCTTCCAGAACCACCGCGCGCAGCGCTCTCCATTCTTACATTGTCCAAGTAGCCTAACCCCTGGTTGTTGTATGTCCCGCGGATTCTTATTGCGGTTAAGTTGGACAGTATGGACATGAAAGCTCGCGCTGACACCTTTGGACTCCATCCGTAGTTGGTATGCTCGTGCAGGCGGAAAACGTATTGTTTACACTGCAATAGAATATACATATACATACATTTATAAATCATAGTCATACAGGAAGTGACCAACTAACAAAACGAAAATTGTTCAGGAGGGCCATTTAAGTCACTTTTGCTTGGCAAGAAATAAACATCAATGCAGTTAGTCATTTTTAACAAGTCAATATATTATACTTCTGTGTTTAAAATCCTTTGGGATTTCTTTCAGGGCAATATGAAACTAGTAATATATCAAATGATCACGTTTTTGTGAAGAATGCACTTGGTCACTTTCTCCCGTATGACTGATATATTATTTGGCAGTTTATAAAATATTTGTAATAGTAATCATTTCATCTTTTTTTAGGCTATGTGCTATGCTGATGAATATAACAAAAACCTTGAGTTAAATTGTTTATCACTTAATTTATTAAGAAGTCGCTCTGTCGTGTATGCAAACAAAATATGTATTACACTAAACAGCCGCATGTTTATTGCAATACATATTTTGCAAGTGATTATTATGATTGTGTACAAATTTTACCTTGGAAATAGGATTGTTAAAAAAAATGTATTTTAACAACCACAACATATTTTAGTAATGGGCTCGTCAGAGCCAGTGTAAACTCATGGCATCACTGTCCACATAGATAGACATACTCCTCAGTTGTTACTCGAAAATAAAATATTATTGAGAGTAAATATATACATGACAGGGATTGAAATCGAAAACAAATGTAAAAGTTTACACATAACCATAAAAACAAAGATAGAGATTTACTGTACCTCGCTACTCGGAACCCCATTATCTTGTCCAAATATCGGAATGGCTACATATGTGCCAGATCCTTCCAAAATGACATCTGATGATGATGGGTATCCAGCCTCCTCACCAATGCACAATGTAAACTTTAAATCATGATTGTAAGATGCCCTTTGGTCTCCTAAATAGAGTTCTGGTGCTTGGAAGAATATTTGTTCGCTGTTCACAGCAGTTACACCTATAAACAAAACAAAATATTTACATCGCTTACAACCTCTGCAGAAACCCATACATGAACTGTATCCATACATATCCATTTTTTCCAAATGAACAATGTGTAAATCCGATACTCCACCTGAATGAAAATACCTTATTCCGAACATACATATACATACACACAAGTACTTGTAACTAATACATTTCAAATGTGCCTCCTAAAAAGCAGCAGCTTGTCAAGTTTTTTGGATGGCATATCGATATTACATATATATGTTGCACTGTTTTTTTTTAACAAAATGTGTCTAGCTTAGACCTTTTCATAGTTTTTCACAGTTAAAAAAGTGACCGGTACGACGCAAGCTTATTTTGTTAATTTACCAAATTCATGATAGTATAATTTGTCTATTTCAAACATATAAGGAAGACACTTCGTAAATGTGTTCTAATATTATCACCATGTCATATCTCACTATTATGTCTGTACCCGACGGATTCTCCAGTTCTATGGACACGTTGCGCGTGGCAACGAAGATAGCCTGGAACGACTAGTTGTGATTGGTAGCCTGGAGGGAAAGAGAGGGAGAGGAAGATCCCCACACGATGGATTGATCAAATTAAGGCAGCAGCAGGCACCTCAGTAGTTGGAGCGCTACGTGCAGCGCAGTCAAGGGATAATTGGGGAAGAGTCATTACTTCTGCAAGGGTTACAACCCTCAGCAATGAGGAATAATATGGAGAAGAAGATTATCACCATATTTTTGTACTACAAAATACTTATTACGAATATAAATTTGTTAAACAGTAGCAAAAAGCTTACCGATGCTTTGATTTAACGCATTGTATTTGAGTCCGATAGTTTGGCGATGTTCATTCTGTGCAGTCCATTTTTCATTGTTTCTTGCAAAGTTGGATTCCAGAGTATGTTTAGAATATCCTGGAGCAGTTTGGCAATCGGCGGAGTGACCATAGCAGAAGCACGGTGTGCAACCAAAGCCGTTCTCATGGTCCAAATTGAAAAATCCAGGTTTGCATCTGTAAAATTAAAAATTTCTTTAATAATGGGACTATTTATGCATGTTCACACATCAATTCATCCAATCACTCTGGGACAAGAAAAAAGTAACCTGAAATATATTACATAACTTCTTCTCCATCTTACTTCTCATTACCGAGGGTTGTGACCCTTGTCAAAGCAATGACTCTTCTCCAGTTACTGCGCTGCATGTAGCACTCCAACCACGGAGTTGCCTGCTGCTGCCTTAACTTGATCGGTCCATTGTGTATGGATCTTTCTCTCCCTCCCTCCCCCTCCAAGCTACAGATTACAACCAGTCATTCCAGGCTATCCTCATTGCCACGCGCTACACATTCAAAGAACTGAAGAATCCATTGTTTATAGACATTGGAGTCGAGCCATCCAAGTGTAACTCCTGATTAATGGACTCGTTGGTACGTCTAGCTGTCAACTCTACATTTTGAATGGGTAAAATTTTCTCCTTTCTGCTGCTTTTATGGTCCATATTTCAGTAGCATAGAGAAAAATTGAGTGGACCAAACTCCTGACAAGCTTTGTCTATTTTACATAACTATTTTATAAAAATATCAGGATGACCAAGGCGGTTTGGTTGCATCACCGGTAAATAAATTCTGGTATTTGCATTAATCTTTCGCATCATCACAGTGAACGCATTATATTCCAGAATGTAAACGGAGCTCTATTTTGCACTTTAAACCAGATCTAGGCTGCTTGATAAGTTGATACTTACTCTCTACACCTCTTCCCTTCCACGTGCTCCTTGCACTGGCATATTCCAGTATTGGGATCGCAGTGTGGGTTGTTGTTAAGTGATCCGGCCTCGTTGCAGCCGCAGGACTTGCAGCCTGCTGAAGTAAATTCGTAATGGTTGGCGGCACACCGGTCGCACTTATCTCCGGTTACCCCAGGTTTGCACTGGCACATGCCAGCACTATTGCATTGCAAAGATCTGGAGCCTGAGTGAAAAAAACAAATATGAGAAACTAGTATTACTTTTTCTATTATTGGGAAGAAAATACATAGGACTATGTGTATTCTAAAACTAGACGCTGGTATATAGAGCGAAATATAAATCAAATGTTAATCTGTGTGTCCATCACAGCTCATAATTTTTTTTTGGATTTATAGATATCTCTAAGAGATGGAAGTATCTTGGAAATAAAATTAGGAGATTTAATACTGTTTCATATAGTATCACAGATATGACCAAATCTTGTAATAAGGCTTCATTCATAATTATTATTGTTTATAGTCAGTTAGCTATCTGAACATTATAACATTATTTTTTCTCAATGCATATTCCTTCAGAATGTATTTCTTTTATTGTTTTATCTGACCTACTTATACTACGTTTTTTAAAACAAATATGTCTGACCGACTATTATTACACCCGCAGCTTAGTCTAGCCCAAATAAATTAATATTTTAGATAACGGAGATTTATATTAAAAATTAATGTAATCTTGGTCTGAATTTTAGAATGTACAATAAAATAAATAAATATTATGGGAAAAATTTCTTTCACTATTACACACATTGTTGATAAGTAAATATGTACATTTATTTAATGTTTATACAATAATGATGTCACTTATTCATAAAACATTTTCCTCGACAAGCCTTGTATATTTTAAACTTTATTCAAGAAATTATATATTATAACCTGTAGTAACGAGAGTGTATGGAATTTTAATATACATAAATATTTTAAGCTGACTGGGAATGGGATAATGGTGAATGTATAATTGACAAGTGAGGTAACTTCTGCAATATCATAAATGAATCATTACTAGACATTATCATAACTAGAGCTATGTTGAAATAAAGCCATTTTAAACGTACCTGTTGGATTGCAATCACAAGGTACACAGAGGTTATCACTTCTCTGGAAGTAGTTGAGTTTGCATCGTTCGCAGTTTGGTCCATCTCGGAATTCCCTGCATTCTAAGCAGTGACCACCGTGTCCCGTTCGATTGTACAATTCCTGATCGAAAGTGCATTTCTCCGAGTATCCATTGCAGTTGCAAGCTGAAAATAAATAGAAATCATCATTAGTTTTGGATGCTTTACACATAATAGCTAGAAGAACGCTAAGGATATCCTGGAGAGACCATATCTTGAATGACGAGGTACGAATAATCATAGAAAAAAGGCGCCTACTCCTGACTATCTCAAAGAGACACACCAAATGGACAGGAGGGTTTCCTGCGCCTGGTAATAAAGGGAAGGTTCGAGGGAACAAACTCCAGAGGACGCCCCCGCCGCGAATATCTTTGCAACTTATACATGGATATGGGCTGTTCAACGTATGAGGAGCTGAAGAGGGTTGGGTCCAATAGACAGGATTGGCGAAAAAGGTGTCATTTGATGCTGCAAACTATGGTCAAGGTCATTTCCTTTATTTTCTGCTATTTTATTATGAATGTTTGTTTTGACTTGAAAGTCATTGCTTTGTGGCGGACGACACTGACTTCATGTTAAACAATGGTCAAGGTCTTTTCTGTATTTTGTGGTACTTAAGTTTGCTTTGACTTGAAAATCATTATTTTGAGGCAGAATGACACTGACTTCATGTTCAACCAAAACGGCGAAGGTCAATGTCATTTTCTGTATTTTATGCTATTCTATTTTACTTATTTTAAAAAAAAAGACATTATTTTGGGGCGGAATGACTGACTTATGTTTGACCAAAACGACAATCTTCAAAGTCATTTTCTATACATATTTTTATATTATTCTCTTACGTAAAAAAGGAACAAAATATAATTGTTGGAGAAATACCATATTAGTGTCAGTTAATCATTGTAAGCGCGTTTGTCCACTACACGGAATTTTACCGTCCGGCACGTCAGTTAGCGTTTTAAAACGACGATTGGCTTGGATTGGCTTGTGCTTTTGTCCATCTTTCTTCGGATCGGAGCGCTCGATCGGTGCGCGTAAATCGATCACGACTATCTGTCGTAGTAGCTTTAATTTGAAAAAACGGACTGCCGGACGGTAAAACTCCGTGTAGTGCACAAGCGCCGAAAGAGTCGACTTTATAATCCTACTTCAAAATCGCGGAGAGTCGAATTTTCGACTCTGGCGTACGCTTGTTTTTAGCGGTTGACCTTGTAAGTCGCAGTGTATGATTATTTCAATTTTTAACTAAAATTTTACTTGGTAAATACCACTATTTCTTCAAATGTATTGTGACACGTGTTTCAATAGATTTTCTAGACTGCCAAATCAATTAATGAAAAAAATATAATTTCAAATTAATTTGTCGATAAAATTCATTGACTATATTGACGAATGAACAAATAAAACGTTTTGAAAAAATATATATATACTTATATACAAATGATTGGATTGTAAAAATTGACGTTGCATTATACCAACTGACGGACGGACTTCGACGATCAATGACGTCGATACTTCTTGAGAAAAATTCGTACCGGTGTTTATTAGGGAGAAAGGTATGGAAGTATGTTGTGTGATTAATGTCGTCAAACTTACATTAAATTGGCTTAGGTTACATTAAATTAATTCACAAGTCTTGTTCATATGAATTGAAATAGTTAAATCTATTACACGTTTCAATTATTTCATTTTAAATGTATACTTTACTTGAGAGCGGTCAGGTTAGGAGTCGAAATAATTGGCGGGTATGTGTGAGGAGATGCATGAACGTGGAAGAGGCGAAGAATGTTTACAAAGACAGAGTAGTGTGGCGTTTTATTCTCGTCATGGTTAGTTAGTTAGTTTAAATCAAGGGTGGCCAACCCGCGGCCCGCGGAGCATATCACACATTTTTTAATGTACATAAAACCACCAAAGGAACATTCCATCGTGCATAGTTCGTATCATATCCCATATATGGAAGTATCTCACTATCGTGACAATTTCCTCTATATACCAGTATTCGTGTAAACAATTACGCCCCTGACTAAATTGTTTGATAAGAAGCATTTGGAAACTGTTTGCGTGAAGCAACACGATCAATCGTTATCAACATTGATGCATTTAGTTCTGACGAACAAAATCAGACTTCTCACTAAAATTTATTTTATTTTGTTTATTTTTTAATATTATTTTTAAAATTGCCTAGCTCTAATCTAATAAATATGTTTGTTCCTCATTTTTGTTATATCTTCTTTAAAAAAAAACAATAGATATACGTGTTTCTCGTTTGCTTTGAATAATAAAAGAAATTTTGTTTTACGGCTCGGTAGGAATTTAATTTCTAAAATTTGGCTAGGCTGCTGAAAAGGTTGGCCACCTATGGTTTAAATGTATACTCTAAAATGAATTAACAGAATATCATCGAGGAGGAATTACTCGCAACGGAAACAGGATAAATAAAGATTGTGCTGTGCCTAACTATTTGCTGATAATACAATATAAACAGATTCATTCAGAATCATTTGGTTTGTGACTCAATGTATGCCGGCGATAATTCAATGTTCTGAAATACGTTATGCTCCACAGACCGTGTGATAAGTTTTGATAATACGCTCTGTACATAAAAGGAAAGACGTAGGAGGCAGATAGGTTCGCTTGAGAATTTGATATTCGACAAGAGTTCAGGATTTTGAAAGATGACCGACTACACGTTGTAAACAGGGGTTGTTCTTTTGAAGTGTTCCTCTTATTAAGTGATTCGATAATTGGACGAGAATTGAGAATGAAATTTCAAGGACGCGTCACGTTTATTAGTCTTATTTCGTTACATGAGAGAGAAGAACGATATAACGTAGGGAGAAGGAGAAAGAGAGCTATACATTCCAACGTGACGGGAGTGGAGCAAAAGAGAGCGACGTATACATAACTATACAAAGCTATGGAATAAGATACACGCGTTGTAGATGTACACGCCAGACGCTATATATGAACAACTGAGGTACCATGCGTTGTGTAAGTAATTTTTATTGTGCAAAGGCGTGATAGTTAGTTAGTTAATATTACGAAAATATGTCTTTTTTTTAAACAAATAAAGTACATAAAGTACATAGTACATAAATAAAGTACAAGAATAAGAAATATAATCGATTTAAAATCTTTCAAAAATGATTTACAAAAACACATAAGGCAAACTCCCGTTTGATTACCATTTATTATTTCTTTTTTTTACTTCTTATTTATGTGTACAAACCCTGTAAGTTTATTTTTACTTCTTATTTATATGTACAAACCCTGTAAGCGAACTCCCTCTCTAAACACGAGCAGTCTGCTCTCTTAGTGAGGTAGCACATTAAAAAAAACTATGTATATGTAACTATGTTGATTATTTTGCCATACAATGTATCTTTGATTAAAAAATTTATAAATAAAAAAAATTAAAAAAAACATATTTTTGTTTTTATAAAATATTTTGTTCAGTGTCCCGGATAATCCGCTTCCCGGTTAACCCGACCCCGGAAAATCGGGAGTGTTCTGTAATAATTTTGGTTGGCGCTTGCGTAAGTGTACGTTCATCGTGAAATGTTCAGATTTACTTTCAAAATCATAAGAGACAGCACAGTATGTACAGAATCGCCCGATGGAATGCCGGATTCCATATATGGGAGCATACTATGGGAACAGTAAACTGAAAGTAGTCGATATACGTCTCAGCGTCTGCTGTAAGAGTCTCAGGTTGTTGAACCAACAAAAAAGTAAAATTCAACAAAATATAATATAATTAAAAATAAAAACACATAAAAATTTACAATAATAATCATATCGACACATTACCGGGCAAAAGATCGCATACCCCAAAATTACAATTCACACAAATGAGATTTTTTTAATATTACGAGCTGATTTAGAGCCATTTTAGTTCAATTAAAAGCTATATTATTTTTTGACATCTCATCAAAGATGAAGAAGAATATGGAAGTCTGGGCATTTACGGGCCTGACGACCGTCATAGGCCGGTTTAAACCACTTAAGTGATCACTTTACACACGTGTAACATTCACCAATACTACCCATTATTGACAACCACACTACTCAAATTCTTGGAAGTTCTATATATATGAACCAATTTTAAAAATTATTCTTGAATCACTAGAACTTCACTAGAGACATCTATTGGTGAGATGTAAGATGTAAAAATAACTCCTGTAATTTGGAGATAATCCAGATTTTGTGAACAAGTATTTGGACACACTCAAAATGATGTATATTAAAAGCTTTTTACATTTTCATTGCACATATCGGCTGGTAGAGGAAGGTTTTAGACAAGTTATTTTTATATTGCTTCTAATATTTTCGGTTTATAACCGTTATTGCATGCAATTGGTTCGATCATTTTAATTTCTCGGATGAATTCATTAGTTTTCAATGGGGTTTTTAGTGATCAATGGATCTATCTATTAGATAGATCCATAAATCACTAAAAATCCCATTAAAAACTAATGAATTCATCCGAGAAATTAACACGATCAAACAAATTGCTTGCAATAACGGTTATAAACCAAAAATAGTAAACAATACGGCTGTCGAAATTTTAAACACAGTAAGGGACATTTTTTTGTAGTACGTTTTTTTGCATTTTTGGACTAAGTAGAATCTACTTAGTCCAAAAATGCAAAAAAAAAACGTACTACAAAAAAAATGTCGCGTGAAAATGAAAATAATTAAAATTAAACGTTTTTCTACCCGTTCACAAGGGATGAAAAAGTGGATAAGGATATTGAGAGAAGAGTGAATGCAGATAATAGAATAAATGGTGCTTTGAACAGAGTGATTGCAAATAAAAATATGTCCATGGAAGCCAAGCTAGCGGTTCACAACGGCGTGCTTGTACCGACACTAATGTATGGAAACGAAACATGGAACTGGCAAAGGAAGGATGAAAGCAGAGTGAACGCTGTTGAAATGCGTTCCCTCAGACGAATGTGTGGAAAAATCATTGTATGACAGAATTAAAAACGATGATAAAAGATAGGAATGTAAGGCTGAACAAGGAGTAATTGAAAAGTTTAGGAAGATTTCTTTGCGGTGGTATGGACATGTGAAGCGAATGGATAACGAGAGATGACTAAGAAAATATATGCGGCGAATGTGAGCGGGAAAATAGAACGAGGACGACCGAAA
Source organism: Brachycentrus maculatus (assembly GCF_059751285.1). Classification (NCBI taxonomy): domain Eukaryota; kingdom Metazoa; phylum Arthropoda; class Insecta; order Trichoptera; family Brachycentridae; genus Brachycentrus; species Brachycentrus maculatus. The sequence continues at coordinate 3,432,567 of NW_028280897.1, read as the reverse complement.
AAGACTTGGCACGATCAGATCAATCAGAACCTAAAATCTGGTGAAGTCAAAAGTCTGCGTAATCAGAGGGCATGTATGACTGGATGTATGTATGTGAAGGAGGCGAGGAGTGTATGTCAGGACAGAAGAGTGTGGCGTTACATTCTTTCTGCCTACCCCTGCGGGGAAACGGCGTGATGGTAATAGTAGTAGTAGTAGTTTTTCTACCCAGTCAATACGTGTAATGAAAATGTAAAAAGTAAGTGGAAAATAATCATTTACATAAATAAATTAAGAGTTTTGGTTTTTCCTTAAGAAACTCATACGATTAGCAGTGTCCTCGAACAAGGTAGGCTGAGTACGGGTATGCAGTCGCAAATGCCGTAGCAATAGCTTCTATTTTCCTTTTCTTACCTACAATTCCTCAATTACATTAACCATGTGAAGTCCTTCACCCTGAGCTGCTTCAGCTTCTGCTGAGCTGAACTTATAGCGTTTACAATATACGTACTTCTTTAAAAGCCATTTCACTATTCATTTTACGGTATGATTTGCTATGTTTTGTTTTCGGATTTCTCGAGATTTATACATATCGCTCACTCCTTCAAGAACGTCATAAATCAAAATTCGTCAATTTTCAGTTGGGCATGTTTTCGGAATGCCCAGAAAATTTACTATATCCCAGCAAAAGCGGCATATTTTTAACTTAATATTTACCCGCCATAGGGCAGAAAGTGTTGTTTTTGCATTTTGAAGAAAAGATATTGTTTAATTATTTTTCAAAATAAACTAAATATTTTTCAAATGGAGAAAAAACCTTCAGGTTTTACTTAAAAAGATCTGTTGCACAGTAAAAAGTTCAGTAAGTGGCTTGATATTTATTTTTAATACATTGTATCATATTTTTAAACTTTAAAAACATTATCCTGAAAAATCGAGTTTTTTGATTTATGACGTTCTTGAAAGGAGTGAGCAATATGTTTAGTTTCATAATTCAAATCCTGATTAATCAATGGTTTTGAAAGTTACATTATTAAGTATACTTACTAGATGTGAAATACCACGGCGACATTCCATTCCAATAATTACACTCACAAATATATACATAATTCATCAAAGTTATGAAAAAATATAAATAAAACACGACACGACACATTATACGAGTGTATAATTTAAATTTTTACTTTAATTGAATACGAAATGACGTAATAAAATGAAAAAATGCTACGAGGAACATAGTTATTGATCGTAAAGCAGTATTTTGTAATATATAAATATTTTTGAACGTTTCAAAAAAATTTATCAACAATATTTATCAATTAAAACTTTGATTTATTATTATGTTAAAACTGCTAGTGTACACATCGATTCACCATTACAGTTCAATATTAATATGGTTTTCTGTGTTCAAATTGTCATCAAAAGTGTATTATTTTGAGATGAACTTTGCGCAGGTATTTTCTATCCAATGAAAAAGACAGAAGCAACACGGAAGAAAGATAACCGAGGACTGACATCCGACACATCTCGTATCGATGGACCAAGGAACAACTTTTTTCCAGAAACCGGTCGCTAGTGGCTTTGCCTTATTGCAGATTCACGCACGTGCCCCAACAAAAGTTATTCCAACAATTTATATTAATTTTACCTGTTCTCAGAAAACTCACCCTTCTTTGTACCATTGTGCGAAACTGGTTATATCAATATCTAGTCACATTATTTTTTGACATCTCATCTTCTTCATCTATGTTGAGATGTCAAAAATTATGTGATAAATAACTCTCCAAATACTTGTTTACAAATCTGGGTGTCTCCACTGAGGAATTATATTACATTTTTGACATCTGAACATAGATGAAGGATATGGATGTCTAGGTATTTACAGAACTTACGACCTGTCAAGGCTTGTTAAGTGATCACTTTACACACGTGTAACATTTATCATTGTCAATCATGGGTAGGATGCTACACTCGCCTCATAAATTTGTTTTACTATTGTTATGTTTAATTTTCGTAAGATACATTTAAAAAAATATATTGATCGATAAACGTAAGCATTTAAAAGAAAGAAGTGTGTTTAAAAAGTGTCACTGCCCGTGGTTAGTGCCGCGGACTCTCAAGTCAGAGTTTTTCGGTTGCCCACTCTAATATAATTTGATACCTGTTTCTCGGTTGCCCACTCTAGTATAATTTGATACCTGTTTCTCGGGAGCCCACTCTAATATAATTTGATACCTATTTCTAATAATTACTCGCTTAGGCTCACAGAAATAGTATGAAATTGAAATATTTGTGTAAATAATAAATAAAATAAAAAAAAAAAACAAATATTTCTCTTTATATAAAAAAAAGTAGAACAGAAAAAACAAATAAGGTTATAGATATTTTAGGCAATGATTTAAAACTTCATTTTTTACTATAGTTAGTAAATGATAACCCAATAGATACGTACGTACTTGTTTCGCTTCGATGACTGACATTTGACTTTAAACGTATATTTTTAACTAGGCTGAAAGATGTAAATGCTATAAAAAATATGGAATATGGTCTAGTTTTATATTAGTTCCTTATCTCCACAGATTTAGGACGAAAGTATTATATTTTCGTGTACAAATTTAAAAAAGTAAAGAAAAAACTTTTTATTCTCAACATTTTGTGAATACTACATTCTGGTCGAATTATAAGATGCATACAAAATTGAAATCATGTTTTCAGAAGTTTTACAGTATGTAAAATAAAAATATGATCTTGAATACATCCAAGTAAAAGGGTCTCTGCTGAGTAAAATGCTTTCTCGATCCAATACAGATGGTTGTTGTAACCTCATATCGCTCACTCCTTTCAAGAAAAATATCATAAATTGTCATAAATCAAAAATCGTCAATTTTCAGTTGTGCATGTTTTCGGAATGCCCAGAAAATGTACTATACCCCAGCAAAAGAGGCATATTTTTAACTTAATATTTACCCGCTACAGGGCAAAAAGTGTTGTTTTTGCATTTCGAAGAAAAGATATTGTTTAATTATTTTTTTTAAATATACTAAATATTTTTCAAATGGAGAAAAAAACCTTCAGATTTTACCTGAAAAGATCTGTTGCACAGTAAAAAAGTTCAATAAGTGGCTTGATATTTATTTTTAATACATTTTTTTATATTTTTTAACTTTGAAAACGTTCTCCTGAAAGATCAAGTTTTTTGATTTATGACGTTCTTGAAAGGAGGAGAGGACCGTATCTTGCACAGGTCCGTACCTTGGTCCATCGGTTCCGGTCGGCCATCTACGTAAATATTCACAAATCTTTTTTAATGTCAGAACGTAAAAAAGATTTGTGAATATTTACGTGTCTTTTAGCCATTGCATTATATTGTAATTGTGGCGCAGAGAGGCTACTAATATTTTTGTTATAATTAAAAAACCATTTTTGTGCATCAGAAGTAAAATTTTCAAGAAAGTCTCCGGTAATTTTTAAATTTAAGGTAAAGATTTTGTTGTTACTTATTTGCATGCATCTGTTTACTGATTATATTGGGTATTAAAAAAACATCTCATTATTCAAGAATAATATACCCTCAAAAACGTGACGTGAATTTAATTGTTTTACTGTATGTCCCGTACCTTGGGACATGAGCAAAGTATGTAATTTTAATTATGTTTTTTGTGTGAAATAAGGATGCCAAGGAGAAAAAATATGTTTTATATGGAATACAGTTGATACGCAGTGATTGGAGCCGTCAGTTTACGAGTTTATTAATCTCAAACGCCATTGAATTTTCTACTTAAAACAGCGTTTTTGTGTGGAAAAATAAGTTTTTCTTCGAAATAAATACATACATGGTTTTGAAAAGAAAATAGTTTTTGAAAGGTAAAGAGAAAAATATATTCTCAATATATGTATATTCTAGAAAAAATCTAATTTAAATGCATATTCTAAAAAAAATGTGTGCAGAGATACGTCTCGAATTGTATGCTTGCGTGTACCCCCTGAATATTTTGAAGTATATTGTAACTACTACTTTTTAAACATTAATGTACCTATTCATTTTAAGTTTGGGTAATAAACTTTTATTTTCCACAGCTTTTTAAATAATTATGACCTCGTGTATTTTTTTTTCTTGACCGAAGTAAATAAAAATTACCAAATCAGTGTTGTAATACAGTAGTAACAACTAGCAATATAAAGAGTTTCTTTGGTTGAAATGTGGATATTACTGAAGATCTGTAAATAGCATCAATACGAAAGTTCCTTGCCCTCAGCGGTCTCTTCACGAACTTATGTATCCCCTCACTAACGAAGATGAAAATACACTATGTCACTTCATTCTGTGCCCTCTCAATATATTCTATGGCCCTAAGTCCGGAAACAGACTAGCGGTTTGAAACGGTAAGGGAATTCTGCAATTTTATCATCAAGGCTTATAAAGAGTTCTTAGCACGCGGGTATTTTCGAAAACCTTGGCAGTACGCAGAACAAATCCTAACGTTCTCAACGCATTCCATTGCTTCTATGTGATCATGTATTACGTAGGACATTTCGTATGAAGACATTTAAATACTGAAACATTTCTTCTTCTTCTCCGTCTTGGTCATCATTACTGAGGGTTGTGACCCTTGTGGAAACAATGACTCTTCTCCAGTTGTCCCTTGACTGCGCCGCACGTAGCGCTCCAACTACCTAGGTGCCTGATGCTGTCTTAACTTGAGCAGTCCATCGTGTGGGGATCTTCATCTCCCTCTCTTCGCCTCCAGGTTACCGATCACAACCAGTCGTTCCAGACTATCCTCATTGTCACGCGCAACGTATCCAAAGAACTGAAGAATCCATCGTGTATAGACATTGGCCAGAGCCAAGCCATCCAAGTTAGACGAATAGACTCGTTGGTGAGTCTAGCTATCTGCTAATGGAAATAGAGTTTGTGCCACCAACACCACATTTCGAATTCGTCAATTTTTCTCCTTTTTCTGCTTTTATGGTCCATGTTCAGCAGCATAGATAAAAATGGAGTGGACCAAACTCCTGACATGTTTAAGCTATTTTACACTTTTTTCCGTATTTTAGAATTCGTCTTGCACGGACATTAGCTTGTCTCTGGCCAATGTCTGTACAAAACTAACTAACTAACTAACCATCACGCCGCTTCCCCGCAGGGGTAGGCAGAGAGAATTGAACGCCACACCACTCTGTCTTTGCAAACATTCTTCGCCTCTTCTACATTCATGCATCTCCTCATACATACCCGACGATTATTACGACTCCTGACCCGGCCGCTTTCAGGTATTTGACATACCTGATTGTGCCAAGTTTCCCTCGGTCTTCCTCCCCTTCTGCTGTCTGTACAATATCCTAAATTAAGTGTCACTCACCCTTGCACTCGTGCACATGGTGCTGGGTGGCCCGCCCCCAGGGCGCGTCGTTGAAGAGCTCTTTGCAGCGGTCGCAGTCCGGCCCCGCCGTGTTGTGCTCGCACTGGCAGACCCGCCGGCGCGAGCCGTTCTCGTACACGAAGTCGCACTTGGAGGCGTGCCCGTTGCACTTGCAGCGGGCGCCGACCGCCACGTCGGCGATGGCGTACCAGTACGACTGCAGCACCTGCTGGTCGCCGAACACCTCGTCTCCGAACGTGTTCAGACGGTCCAGGGTGATTCGGATGTCGGTCGCCGTTACCCACACCTAAATGTTACAAAGTTGTTAGTTGTTTATACTTATACATGGGTGGCCAACATTTTCAGCAGTCGGGCCAGATTTTAGAAATCACATTTCTTACCGGGCCGTAAAACAATTTTTTTATTGTTCAAGGCAAACATGAAATATATTGTTTTTTTAAAGAAGATATAACGTATTAATGAGATAAGAGTTTTTAATAATAATAAGAGAGAGGCAATACAATTTTTTTATTTTTTTTATTTGTGAGACATCTGATTTTGTTTGTAAGAACTGAGTGCATCAATGTTGATACGTTTACAATTGATGTTGTTGCTACACCCAAATAATTTTCCAAATGCTCATCAGTGATTCTTGTTCTCATTTGAGATTTAATATGCTTCATTCATGGCTACTGTATAACTAGCTTTTACATAGAATTTTGACTTTGCGTCGCTCTAGCACTCAGTTATAGCAGCTTGTATTCTTTTTTATCAATGAGTATTTAAAAGTAGATCGCAAAATGTTTGTTAACACGAATATACCATAGAAGAAATTGTCATATCATGTAATATGATAGTTCTATACATGGGATATGATCCGAACTACGCACGATGGAATGTTCTTTTGGTGGTTTTATATACATTTAAAGAAAAAATGTGTGAAATGTTCCGCGGGCCACATGCAGACACCCGCGGGCCGCGGGTTGGCCACCCTTGTACTTATACTTCTTAGATGATCGATAATTGTGGAGGTCCTCACCAAAACGTTACATTCCCATTATAAATGATTTTAAGTAATCAGGAATTCTAGCTTGTAAAATTATTACGTTTTAGTACGATTCAATGATTTCATATTGGTTTGACACAGGATTGGTCATGTTTTGTCGCAACTTAGATGTCGATAGAATACAATAAACAGAACAGATTTGCATTTAAAAGATTTTTTGTCCAATATTGGAAATGTAACTTTTGGGTGATGACCTCCACAATTATTCGATAAAAGAAAGTGAATTTGTATGTAACAGTTGCATAGGTTGTTTGGTATTCTTCCTTAGGACTTAGGGGTTTGAGGGTGGGTATAGAGCGCGGGAGATTGACCTATCAGTGAGGGTGGTTTACTTATGGGCCTGGGGTCCCCAAGGGTTACCAACTTTCCTACCGATATCACCCTGGGTATTAGAACATGGATCGTACACTAATTAGTTTTAACTTACATGCCCCGCTGACAATGATAGGGACTTTGAAAACATTAGTAGTCATTTACAGACAGCCGTGGCGTAGTTGAGTGGACTGCAAAACTGGCGGCGCGGGTTCAATTCCCGCCAATTACAGTATAAATTCAAGAAAGATTTCTTTTCAATTGGTCTGGGTGTTTGTGACGTATTTTTCACATTTGCCTTCCCTATGCTTACTATCCTGTCTACAGACAAGTCTTTAAAAAATTAAAGCTTTGCGGGTTATTCTTTGCGGAAAACTTTGTACGATTGATTAAAATAAGATACAAAAAAATAAAAGCTTTTGCTTTCATGGATGGATTCGAATGGAAACCAAGAGTTTCTATATCAGACCTGGGAATATGGCGGGAGCTCTCGTAATATTATACCAATTGAGGTTTTGATTCTTACCTGCAGTTCGGAGCTGGTGTCAAAGCTGTAGGCCGACGGCCTTCCCTCGAGAGTGGAGAAGGCCACGTTGCCTCCGCGGAGGGGAGAGATGTCCGAGTACTCGCTGGTGCATAGGGCACGCGTCTCGGCCCCGCGGGGCGCACTCGTGCTATCCGGAAGGACGTAAGTCTCGCGGCAGGTCGCGCTAGAAGAGAAGATCAATGTACAGGCACCCGTCCCAACGATTGGCGACAAGCGAGGTGTGTCAATTGGTGAGATAAGCCCACAAGATGGACCCCAAAAATGTTGAGTCCTTGGGAGAATAAAATAGGCGTCGGAAGACCCTAAATAAATGGTCCGATGACGTAGCCGCTGTGGGTGGTAGAAACTGGCTGCAAGCAGCAACCGACCGAAGGAAATGGAAAGATGTAGAAGAGATCTATATCCAGCAGTGGATTTTTAAGAATCTAGAAGGCTAGAGAAGAGCTAACACAGACCATACAACCGAAATATACTGCCGCTCATTGTATAAATAAAAACACAAATTCGTACAACCTTATAAAATAAAGCTATGACATCTTTTTCAACCACTTAAACTTTTGATAATTTTTCCCGTTGGAGAAAAGTACAAAAAATAAAAGTGATTAAAAACAACGTTTTAGTTTTATTTTATAAAGTTTTATAAAATATGCCACAAAGTATCTGCAAAAACATTCAAGAAATATAGGCAAATACGGCCAATAAAGCAAAAATGTACAAAAACACTAAGGCTTAATTTATATACCTGATTTGACGCATGTTATAAAATTAAACTCTAAACCCTTCATTGTAATATTAAATTTGTTAGTCGATGCGCATTTGTTTATCGCAAGCCCTATTCGCCAATCAAATTACAGTGAAGCCCAATTTATGTAGTATTTTACGAAAATGTAAGTTATTCAACATTATTATTATGATTGTTTAATTTTCGCTGGTATGAACAACGCAACGATGTACCTATGTATCATAAGTCGATAGGAAGGGCGCGGACACGTAGCGTAGTACATGAATCCAACTCTTATTTGGCCCAGCGCAATGGACCGACACGGTGAGCCCAATATTGTCTTGGCGTCTCATGCAAGACGGAAGATATCTTAAGTGGGGACGACAACGGAAGCGGTGATGCTGGCATCACCATACTGTTGTGTGGAAGCGAAACGCGGACTATCGGGCAGACAGAACGGGGTCGGCTGGAGGATGTGCTGCTACAGGCGCACGCTGGGGATCCATCGGTCGGAACATGTACTGAGCAGGGCTGGGGAGTCTAGATGCTTACTAAAAACACAACAGCGAGCCAAATGTATAGGCCAGGGGTTCCCAATCTTTTTCAGCCCGCGGCGCACTTCCAAGTTTAGTATTTAGTCATGGCGCCCTACTTTAGTAAGCTATTTGGAATAGATAATGTGACCAAATACATATGTATATATATTATAGTCGAAAGAAATGGGTACCTTCCTACAATAATAGTTGATTACAATAAGTTGGGTAGAAATATGCTAGCTCTCAAAATAGAAATTGTTGCTTTATAGGTACCCGTGAATATTTGTGTTTTCGGATAATGATAAGAGGATCGACTCGCGGCGCCCCTCTTGTCTTTCTACGGCGCACCAGGGCGCCGCGGCGCACACTTTGGGAAACCCTGGTATAGGACATAATATAAGACAACGAGCCTGCTTCTTACGATTGTAGAAGGCATGTGCGAAGGCACAAACTATAAACTCTTTTGCTCTACTCCCGTTGCGTCGGAATGTATAGCTCTCTTTCTCCTTCTCTCTAAGTTAAATCTTTCTTCTCTCTCATGTAACGAACAGTACCTAATAAACGTGACGCGCCCCTGAAATTTAACTCTCAATCCTCGTCTAATGATCGATTATCGAATCGCGTCCTAAAAGTTTTACTTCAAGTAAATGAATGTTACTTATTAATTTTTTTTACAAAAATGTTAGTAATATTAGTAATTTTATTATAAATATAAAAACAAGTACATCAGCAATGAATTAATTGTATAATGGAAAGCACATAAAAATATAAAATTTGGATGATCAAAATGTAACTTTGTAATTTAACCTTTTGGTTACCAAAATCCGGCTTTCGGTAGTCTAGCGAGAAATGCCAGATCCGTCGGATCTGACGTCATCATTTATAAATGTATCAGGTACATTTTAGACAGTTTGTTAGGGATTCTTAAGGGTGGGCAGTGCATTTGTTTATTCTTAAGTGTTTTTTTTAATAAGTTATAAATCGATATTTATAATTAAATGATCATTTACATCTCCCAATTAGTTGCAATATAACAAAAAGATACGTTTCAAAAATACTTAAAGAGAAACGATATAAACAAAGTGCACTAAACCAATTTTGTCCGCGAGTTGTCTAAAGCTGTGATATTCTTCAAATGAATACATTTTTATTTTAAATGTTAATTTTTAAATCAAACACTGTTTTTTGAGTCTACTAAGTTGTATTTTTTTTAAACGCATAAAAATGAATATTTTGACAATTGTTTCGCCTAGTTATGGCATTTTCAACACATTTTTACGTGTCAGAGTTAACCAATAACATGCAACAAATCTAAACAAATATAATATGTACATATATTGCATAACCATAAAAAAACAACTTAATGACACACACCCCTGCTCTATTCCTTTCAACACCGGATATCAATAATCAGGTCGGCAACTCGTTTGGTTTGCAGTGTTATGTGCACGTCGCAAAAAGGAGGTGGACCTTGAACGATCAGCATTTATTTGTTAGCCGATTTTTTATAACGTTGCATACATTTAGTTTGAAAACAGTTTTTTTTCAACCATGTCACAGAGTGTTAATATATACAGTGCAACCTCTTATAACGAGTTATTCGCAAAACGAGCGAAAAAGAAATGGAAATATTGCTCCCTTAACGAGCGAAATTCCGCATAAGTTTTAGAGAAAAAGCAAGTCCTTTATCGCGATATTCACTTGTGAGCCGGGACTTCCGCGCCAGTCAAAATTTAAAATGTTTTGCATAACGAATATGTCGCTCAACCAATAAGATTCTGGAACGAATTTTGCTCGTTATGAGAGGTTCCACTGTACATACAATATCGAACGCATTTGAATAATTTATAAACTTTAAATAAAAAAATTAATAACAACTTTGTTTTATAAAATGAAATAACTTTGTTATAACCACTTTTTTATTAATACAATTAAACCTACCGGTTTCAACAAGAACCGTGTCATCATCAGATTTTTATATTAATTCAAAAACATGATGACAAGGTTCTTGTTGAAACCGGTAGATTAAATTGTATTAATGAAAAATTGGTTATAACAAAGTTATTTAATTTTTATAAAGGTTATAAAATGTGTCACAAAGTATCTGCGGAAAACATTCAAGAAACTTTGTTTTAAGCACTTTTTTATTATTAGTACACTTTAACCTACCAGTTTCGACAAGAACCTTGTCATCATCAGGGTTTATTTAATTCTAAAACATTAAAATACTCAAAATTATATTCCCGTACCAAAAACTTCCAAACACTCCGTAAAAAATCCTAAAAAAAATTGGATTTTTTACGGGGTGTGTGGAAGTTTTGGTAAGGGAATATAATTAACTATGGGTATTTTAATGTTTTTAATGTTTTAGAATTTCATAAACCCTGATGATAAGGTTCTTGTCGAAACTGGTAGGTTAAAGTGTACTAATGATAAAAAAAAAGTGGTTAAAACAAAGTTGTTTAATGTTATAAAGTTTATAAAATGTGCCACAAAATATCTGCGAAAACATTCAAGAAATGAATAATTTATTTTTAAATCGCGGTATTTCTAGCATAATTCTGGTCCTGGTAGCTAAAGGTTTAAAATCAATGGACAAAATCAATTACAGTTCATTTTACAGCCATGCATTATGATTTTCTACGTCAATCATAAAATGAATATAGTTTCAATTAGGAAAATCGCAAGTGTTATATAGTATTTAAAGTTTCATTTTACCTGTAATACTGATAGGGCTCCCAATTGTCTTCTTCCTTTGTCCTTTTGTATATCGCAAAGCTCTCTGGCCGCGGTGAATAGAATACTATTCTCACGTAAGTTATGTCGAAAGCCTTTCCTGAAATAAATAAATTATGTTTACAAAAAGAACTGCGAGACTGACATCAAGGTCCGGAAGGTGTCCTATCTGGGGCGTGTGCTGAGAGGAGACAAGTACGAGATATTGCACCTAATAGAAGGTCGACGAGGTGAAGACAGAAGGCAGATCTCCCGGCTACGGAATATACGAGATTGGACGGGGATCAGAGCCGTCGAGGCAAGAACAATTACTCTTAAGTGATAGTCGACGTCAGGGAAACCTGACATGATACGCACGGAAGAAGAAGAAGAATATTTATAAATTCTCAAAAATAACGGACGCTTTATCTCTAACTAACTAACTAACTAACCATCACGCCGCTTCCCCGCAGGGGTAGGCAGAGAGAATAGAACGCCACAAGACTCTGTCCTTGTAAACATTATTCGCCTCTTCCACGTTCATGCATCTCCTCATACATACCCGCCGTTTGTTTCGACTCCTAACCTGACCGCTTTCAAGTATTTGGCATACTTGATCGTGTCAAGTTTTTCTCCGTCTTCCTCTGCTCCTTTTTTCAATTACATTCGCCTCATAAATTTGTTTTACCGTTCTTTCCTCACTCATTCGTTCTACATGTCCAAACCATCTCAACACACCGTTCTTAATTTTATCGATAATGCTTTTCTCAGCTTTGCATTCCTTCCTTATTTCACTATTCGAACATCTATCAATACATCGTTTTGTCGCACATTTTTCTGAGAGATCGCATTTCGACTGCATTCAGTCTACTTTAATCCTTCTTTTGCCAACTCCATGTTTCACTTCCATACATTTTTTCAATACGCTTTATCTCATCAAATCAAAACATAAAATCAGTCGAAAAATAAATTAAAAACGCAATAATAATTTTATTTAGTTCGCGAAACTAGACGTGTTTACATTAATAAACTCAAAATACAAATTAGATCTCTTTTTGAGTTTAATAATCTAAACACGACTAGTTTTGAGAACTACAGATGCTCAACACAAACTGGCAAGCAATAGTCATCGATCCTTCCTTTTTTCACACATCGTACATCGATTTGCCGCACATACGTCTGATAAATATTATCCTTGAAATATTTTTTTTTAAATGTGACGGTTCCTTCAATATAATAGACCAGACGGTCTCGGACTAAGAAATGTAAATTCTAAGAACTTAAGTCCCAAATGGTTCCGGGTGCTGAAGCTATGAAACGCAGACCATGTGCTGTTTGGGTCTTCAAAATATTCAACACATGTCTTGAGATTTGTATGTGTAGCATAGGCATGCATATGTTTGATAAGTTCGCTTTAGAGACACATAATGTGACAAATATTGCAAATATGCTCGCATTCGCATTGTGTGAATATTCGCTAAATCTAAGTTTTTATTCGCATTCAAAATATAATATATTTATATATAAATATTTATGTATATATATATATATATATATATGTATATATATGTATATATATATATATATATATATATATATATATATATATATATATATATACATTTATATATATATATATATATATATATATATATATATATAAATATATATGTATGTATATATATATATATATATATGAGAAATGGAAGGATACGGAAGAGTGAAGAGGCCTATATCCAGGATTGGAGAACAGAAGCTTAGACAAGAAGAAGATTTTAAGAGACTGTGTATTCAACCTGTAATGATTACGCTTTCCCGAATGAGTATAAACTGTGTCTACTCATGTGTAAATCAATACATAATATAGCTCCAGAGTATCTAAAAGAGCTGTGTATTCCAGACGTATTGGTTGACAGACATCTCACGCTTCGATTGGTTATCAGCTCGCAATCGGGGCAGTAAATTTGGCGACCATTTAACATCTAAATGTGTATTATAATACAATAGCTTATGTTTTAAATAACTTTAGATAATTAGCTTTCAGTTATAAATAAAGCTCAATTTCGTCCAATTATGAGGCAATGGTGAAATCATAATGAGTGTTTTGTAATTTTTTTTTTCTAACAGCCATCACACAACCATGATCTTTGCATAGAATACCTAATGTATAGCAAACGTTGTTTATTTCTACGTTCATTCTCTTTTTTTTCTTTTCATAGGCATCCACTCGTATTTTGAATCACTAATACATATTAATAACAAGTAAAGGATATAAGAGTAGATAGAGATAAGGGAAAAAAAAAGATATTTATTTTTAATCATAAAAATAAGTTTTACACGATCAAATGATTACTAATGCTTTCATAGTCCCTGTCACTGTCAGCGGGGCATGCAAGTTGATACTAACTACTGTTGACAATCCACCACGTACAATCGCGAGTGTCCTGTACATATTTCGTGCAGTTCAAACTGCGAATGGAAATCTCGTATTTAGGGTTGAAATGGAAAAAAGGTAAAAAAACGCGCTGAGTGTCAGAAATGAAGACTGAGGAGATCTGGCAAGAGTCTACGAGATAGAATAAGGAACACCAGGATAAGAGATGCGAGATCCAAGACGACGTTATGTGGGGCATACATGAAGGAATTGGTACGCGCATATGAGGAGAATAGAACCATCCAGACTCCCACACAAGGTAGACCACCAAAGAGATGGATTGACAGCTGGAAATCGTCATCGCAGGAAGCTAATCCCTCTTTAAAACAGACCAGAGGGTTTTTTTTTTGGTTTTGTTTTTTTAGATGGGAATTGCATTTATTATTTGTTCTGAGTACTTATTATTACAAAGTTTATAGATCATTAAGTGGATTTTGGTTTCTTCAAACTGATTTTTTTTAAATCTGTGTTGGGAACTGGAGAGAAAATCTAGAGTGGACCAATCAGGAACTTGTCAGCATTTGCTCATTGCTGGGAGGAAACCACGTTGCACTCCTCAGGAGAAGGCGGACTGTTGTCTGTCGTCAGCAAACCTTCCGTTCCACTAGAAGAGGGTTTGGCATTTTGTTCCCGACCACAAGGTCTACACCAAGGGTGGCCAACCCGCGGCCCGCGGGCCGCATGCGGCCCGCTGGGTGTATTCTTGCGGCCCGCGGAGCATATCAGACATTTTTTCTTTAAGTGTACTTAAAACCACCAAAAGAACATTCTACCGTGCGAAGTTTCTATCATATCCCATATATGAAGTATCTAACTATCGTGACAATTTCTTCCATATACCAATATTCGTGTTAACAATCACGTCCCGTGCCAAAATTGTTTGATTTGAAGCATTTGGAAAACTGTTTGCATGAAGCAACAAGATCAATCGTTATCAACATTGATGCACTTAGTTCTGCCGAACAAAATCAGACTTCTCACTAAAATATATTTTATTTAGTATATATGTATATTTTTTTTGAATATTACCTAACTCTTATCTTAAAAAAAAAACAATAAATATACATATTTCTCGTTTGCTTTGAATTAATAAAAAAAAATGTGTTACGGCCCGGTAGGAAATCTCATTTCGAAAATTTGGCCCGGCTGCTGAAAAGGTTGGCCACCCATGGTCTACACTAAGCAGAAGAAGTAAAATGTTGTTGAATCTGTTGATTATCTCACCTAAGTTGAGGGTCAGGTTGACTTGGCTAGGGTACTGAACTCCTTCGTTCATGGTCTCGGATTGCCACCAGGTCTGGTTTTCCTGTTCGTGGTGAAGGTCCGTCAGGAAGTAGCTCTGGAACTGTCCCCGCGTGCACGTGTCGCAGGACTTCCGGGTGGATGTGCCCGTCTGGATGCAGTACCGAATGTCCCCTGAATCCCCGCACGTGTTGGTAGCTTCCATCATGACCCCAAACGCAGCATTTTCGAATTCAGGTATACATCTCTGAGAAAGAAAAAAACTCAAATTAGCATCCTGAATTAATATTGAAAAAAAAACTCTTTTTAGTTACAGAAAGGTGACTTATGAAGTATTCTTCCTCTTCTTCTTGTTCTTCTTCTTCTAACGCTTATCAGCAGCCAACCGTGCATAGTGCACTGCATCGTATTGACGCAGTGTTATCTCGAATGTTACTGACATGAAGTCAAGGTTATCTCTCTTGCGCTTCAGGGACCAGTATAGGATAATATTAAATAAAAATAAGAGTGTAAAATCACCGATATTTATTTCACCCCCTCCGGAAATCAAACCCAGGACCTCCACTCCGCACGGTAGCTAAACACGCCAACCATTACACCACGAAGGCTTACAAAAAATAATTAATTATGTGTTATTAACTAATAATGTATTATGTACAGAAGTATTTAACTAAATTCCAGCAGAATTCTGTGTCAACCCCGTAAATGCCCAGACTTCCATATTCTTCTTCATCTTTGATGAGATGTCAAAAATAATATGAATTCGGTGAAAATTAAAGAATATATAATTCCCTCGTATTAAATAAATATTATAGTGTAGTCACTAATATTTATTTTCACCCCGTCCTGGGAATCGAACCTGGGATCTCCAGCATGGTAGCTAAACACGCTAACCATTATAACACGGAGGCGGAGGTATTCTACTATACATATATGATATCAATGCAAATAAATATAAATTCTAAGTGTAAAAAAAACTAGATTCATGAACAAAGATTTAGACACACTTAAAATATTGTGAATAGAATTGAAGGTTATTTTTGACATCTCATCAAAGTTGAAGAAGAATATGGAATTCTGGGCATTTACGGGGCTGACGACCGTCATAGGCTGGTTTAAGTGATCACTTTACACAGGTGTAACATTCACCAATTCTACCCATTATTGACAACCACACTACTCAAATTCTTGGAAGTTCTGTATATATGAACCAATTTAGAAACCTTGTTCTTGAATCAATAGAACTTCACTAGAGACATCTATTGGTGAGATGTAAAGAAGCTTTTTGTTAAGCAGAAACTCTTATATTAGTATGTGAGATCCGAATCCTGGATTATAATCACACACATGAGAAACGCCAGAAAATACCATTTTCATTTTTATTATTAAGCTTATAATTTGACCAGACAATTTATTTACAACATTTTGAGGTTGTCCAAATACTTGTTCACAAAATCTGGATTATCTCCAATTACAGGAGTTATTTTCATATTATTATTAATAATATGAAAATAACTGCTGTAATTGGAGATAATCCAGATTTTGTGAACAAGTATTTGGACACACTCAAAATGTTGTAAAAGAATTGAAGGTTGCTATAGGAAACTAAATCCTTCATTCATAGTATACGTATACATGAATATCAAAAACTGTGTGACCTTTTTATCTTACGATTACATCCGTTTGTACGTATAGATGCCGCTATAAAAGTTCGTCAAATTATACAAAAAACAGTTACTTTTGATAACATTATCGTTGTTCCAGTGGCGATAAAATGGGTCAAAAATTAGTTTATTTTGTATTACAAAAGCATTATTAACTTTGTGGGATTTTAATATAACACTCTCCTTATACATTTTGACATCTCAACATACATCGATGTGGAACTATATGGAAGTATCGGTATTTACAGGGCTTAAGACTCGTCATATGCTGGTTCATCACTTTATAGACGTGTAACATTAAGGCACAATCAGGTATGTCGAATACTTGAAAGCGGCCGGGTCAGGAGTCGTAATAATCGTCGGTTATGTATGAGGAGATGCACGAATGTAGAAGAGGCCAAGAATGTTTGCAAAGACAGAGTGGTGTGGCGTTCGACTCTATCTGCCTACCCCTGCGGGTAAGCGGCGTGATGGTTAGTTAGTTAGTTAGTTAACATTAACCATTCTACCCATAATTGAAGACCACACTACTCAAATTTCGGAAGACATACATATATTGTACAAAAGACTTGGCACGATCAAGTCAATCGGAACCTAAAATCTGGCGGTGTAAAAATTTTGCGTATTCGGAGGGCATGTATGACGATATGTATGGATGTGAAGGAGCGAGGAATGTATAACAGGACAGAGGAGTGTGGCGTTCCATCCTCTCTGCCTACCCCTGCGGAGAAACGGCGTGATGGTAGTAGTAGTAGTAGTAGTACATACCATATTGTATAGATCAGACTATGTATATATATATATATATATATATATATATATATATATATATATATATATATATATATATATATATATATACACATATATATATATATATATATATATATATATATATATATATATATATATACACATATATATATATATATATATATATATATATATATATATATATATATATATATATATATATATATATATATATATGTGTGTGTGTTTTATAGAAGAAAAAATATGTCTCTTAAACAAATGAAGCTATGGAAATGAGTTGGCGGGCTTTAAATTTTAGTTACATAAGGAATAAAGATAACCTAATTCCTTAACTTCTTAACTGGGAGACCTATTCTTGAGGCAAAAGTCTCCAAGGCGAATAAAACGCGGTCTGGTGACCTACTTAATAGACTTTTCTCAATTGTTTCGCCTTGTTAGGGCATTATCAAACATTCGTTTGATAATGCCCTATCAAGGCGAAACAATTGTCACAATATAATTTTTTTACGTGTTTTGTTAATAAAATACAACTTAGTAGACTCAAAAAAACTGTGTTTGATTTAAAATTAATATATAAATTTTCTTTAACCCTTAGCACTGTTATAGGTCTGACAGACTAACATTGTAAAAAGAAATTACGCTGTCTCGCTGAGATTTTTGTATTAGATAGCTTGAAATTACTTGGTGCTCCGCGAGATGTCAGTGGAGAACCGTTCCGTAGAATCTTTTCTACATATTCTTAACCCTCACTAGCTGTTTTTCAATTTTGTTTATAAAATTTTCTTCTTATTGTTATTTATTTTAATTATCAACACGTTCTGTGCGTCGAACACGGCTCCAGCGTCCTTACAAACATTACAGCAACGCGTTGAACACGGAAGTCGTCATCTCAATACAAATTTCTTAATTTCATCGGTAATGCTCGGCCTTGCATTTTTTCCTTATTTCACCATTTGAATATCTATAGTTCTTCATTTTACTGCACATTCATCTGAGAGATTGCATTTCGAGACAGTTATTGAGAGGTAATTGAGGTTTCAATATATATATTCTAAAACCAACAACAAAAATCCCATACATGTTCTTTAAAACTACTTAACAGTCGAATTTTGGCGAGAAAATTGGTCGGTGCAGGAAATCGTCACCAAACAACTCGAAACAGGACAACTAGTTGGTCAATAAAAACAAAAATTTTAATTAGTATATTTGGCTCGGGCAAATCAAATACCACCAAGTTGGAATACGATTTGCCCGAACAGCACTCGGACTTCATCAATGCAGCACAAACTTCTTGCCCTAGTTACGTGAGGGATAAACTGGCAACTGGTTAAAAAAATCCGGTGTGAACTGACGTTCGGCTCCCAGCGCAGTCGGACGCGTAATGAATTATACTATAGCGAGTAAGTACTGCTGTAGCTGGATGCTTGAAAAATGCTGTATGGAGAAATAAATACACGCTGAAAGAGAGTAAGGTGAGAATTTATAAGCGTAAGACCGATCATGACATACGGCACAGAAACAAGAGAACAAAAGCCTTCTTAGGACATCCAAAATGAAGACTATACCCATTGCAGGCCTAACACTTCGCGACAGAGTAAGAAACTCTAAAATAAGACAAATCTGCGATGTTGAAGATGTGGGGCGATGAAGAAGAGAAAAAAGACATTTCTGGAGAAATCATGTTGGAAGAGCGAGTTCGGATCGAGGGATGAGGATAGCAGCGGACAGCAGCGAGAGGTAGCAGACCCCCAGGAAGACCACTCAAACGATGGAGAGATAGCTGGTCTTCCGCCTCCCAGGAACGGACCGGAGAATGACAGGGCATAGTCCTATATACAGAAGATGAAGAAGAACTATGCAGATGTTTTATCGTGGAATAGACCTATGTGCCTTCCAAAACGTAATTCCCAAACCGATAAATTACTTCACCCAAAACTTATCGTTTAGATGCAGGAACATCTGATATATCTTAAGTAATGGGATTTACTTCGTTATTTCTGAAGTCATTAGCTATTTATAGATATGCCTTCGAGTACCTACAAACCAGTGGCGGACCTTCCCTAGAAGCCCAAAAGCCCGGCTTGCGTAACAACTCCAACAATTATTAAATTTTAAATTGATTAAAAATACATAATTAATGCATGCCTGTTTTTAAATTATCGCGCGCTTTTTCGTACTACCCGAGATAGCCGAGTGTAAACATTCGGCTTTCGCCCTGTCTGTTGCAGGTGCAGGCGATACAAGATTAGCCATCTCGCTCGCTCTCATTGGCTTCAATTTGGGCTTCTGGTTCCGGCAATATGTCTTATATTTTTGCTTAAAAAATATAACTCTAACCATAAAATAGTAGGTACATATATGGCATTTTGTATGAAATTCGGAAGCCAGCTTCTATTGGCCTGAACCTAGCCACACACACGTGCTGCAGAATTTGCAATCGTATCGAACGTATTTCATAATGGTTATCTGTCAAACTATTCTCAACGACTTTTATGCCTTTGTATTTGAGTCAATTATTATTCATTGATTATTTGCCTAATCTGCACTTAGTACATATTTATTTACTATTGGAAATTATCTAATTATTTCCTTACGTATTCATACGTCATAATGAGTTCGGAAATGGCCGATGTCGTTCCTTGTAGTGATTTGAAGTGTGTAAAAGAGTTACTTCATAATGGAAAGGTTAGCGCTTTGAATTTTATTAAAAAAAAAGAAATGATTACATCTCTAAGACCTACTCCCAATTTAAATATATCGCAAACTGTTAAATCGCATAAAAGGAAGTTTAATCGGTCAGTATACAAAACTCGATGGATTGCCGGTTGCTCTCATATTAATAAATTATTTTGTTGGTATTGCGTTTTTTTCTAATGACAAAAATGTGTGGAATTCATCCGGTTATGATGATATAAACAATTTAACAAACGCCATAAAACGACATCAAAATACACAGAAGCATTTGAACGCTGTAATAAGTTTCCATAATTTCGGTAAACATAGAATAGAAACATCCATATCTCGGCAATTATCTGAGGAGGTAACTAGACATAATTTAAAAGTAAACCATAATCGAAGTGTTTTTCAGCGGTCAGTCGATGTTGTTTGCTATTTAGCTCAGCAAGAACTCGCTTTTAGGGGACACGATGAATCCGAAACATCACTTAATAGAGGAAATTTCCTAGAGCTCATTTCAATGTTGTCTAAATATGATCTTGTTTTAGAAAAACATATGCAGCAAAGCGACAAACAGGGTCCTAGTTACCTTTCTAATAAAATACAAAACGATATTATTTGCAGCGTATCGGAAGTAATGAGGAATCAAATAAAATCGGAAATAAAAATGTCCACTTTTGTATCAGTAATTATAGATGAGACGCCAGATATTAGTAATAAAGAACAATTATGTATGATATTTAGATATTTCTCTGGAAATGATATACATGATCGATTTTTAGGATTTATTGATGTATCCGAAAATCGAACCTCAGATGTACTTGCCGAGATTATCATGCATTACGTAAATATTTATGACTGCAAAAATAAATTAGTCGCGCAAAGCTACGATGGCGCGAACGTCATGTCTGGGGTAAGAAACGGGGTGCAACAAAAAATTAAAGAGTTTTGTCCTCAGGCTATTTATATTTGGTGTAATGCCCATATATTAAATCTAGTTTTATCCAAGTCTTGTAGCAGAATTGGTGAAACAGGTTCATTTTTTTCTGCTGTTCAGGCTTTGGTTCATTTTTTTAGCAACAGTACAAAAAGATCCGCTCATTATGATAAATTTGCAATAAAAAAAATACCACACATTTCTGCTACTCGTTGGGCATACTCATCGCGTACTGTAAATATTATATTTGAACAAAAAAATAATCTAATTGGCTTATTTAGTGAAATGGCTGACAATCCTCAGCAATGGGAAGGCGATACAAATTTGTCGGTGGAATCTTTTTATAATTCTTTACAATCTTTTAATTTTAATTTTTTTTTACATGTATTTCACATAATATTTGAAAAAACCGATATAATATCATACAAAAATCGCAAATCGACGTGGGTTACTGCAGCAATAAGATAAAAGAATTTCATAACTGGTTGAGTACGGATTTTCAATCGCAATTTGATCAAATATATGTCATTGCATCTCAAAACAATACTGCCCCTCGCTTAAGACGAAATGTTTCGTGTGCTCGTACGGATTACAAAAGAATTTTCATCCAAATTATTGATAACATATCTTCCGAAATTAATGACAGATATTCTGAAATATTCAAACTTCATTTTTTTCAATTGCTCAACAACAAGCTTTACGACAGATATAAACTGAATTTTCCAACTGACGAATTAGATTCTTTAGAATTTCACTACGGTATTCATTTTGATAAACAATCATTAAAAAATCAATTAATATGCCTGTACTCTTCTTCGGACTTGAAGGATTTTAATGTATTTCAGCTTATAGATTTTATCAACGAAAATAGTCTTGAAGATGCATTTTCAGAGTTGCTAAAGTTAACTCATTTGGTGATCACTATACCAGCTACAAGTGCTTCAGCAGAACGCGCATTTTCAGCATTAAAACGAATACACACGTACTTAAGAAATACACAAGGACAAAATCGCCTTTCCGAACTCTCTATGATTGCCATAGAAAAAAAAACTATTAGCAAATCTCAAACATTCAGTGACTTTTTATGAGGATATTATAAAATCGTTTTTGAAAAAAGATAGGCGGTTCGCTTTAGAATACAAATAAAAATGTTTCAGTACGTTGCGGGGGTATTTTTCACTAATTTCAAATATGTGTATATTGCTATTCTATAACATTTAAGCAAATTCATTTGTATGATAAATAATTCTCGAAAGCTTTTATTCATAATTCATAAAAAGGTTTGAGCAAATATGTTTTTTAGGGTTATTATTTTTTTAAACCCTATCAAAATTGATAAACATACCATATATACTTTATCAACCATTATTGTTGTATGTATACATATCTATGGATTCCGATGATGATTATTAAACACTATGCATGCCATTATATGGTGATGGTACTTATTGGTGATGGTTGATATCTGAGGATGATATTTTATATAGTGAACTTTTTCTTTATTTCAAGGTGATGGCTAAACCTTACAAAAGTTACATGTATGCACATTTTTACAATGATTAGCATACATTGTTTATATTTATAATACTTTCAGGGTGCTTACTGGGAATGCTATGAGGTGAAGAAATTATAGGTACATCATGTATTCACGAATGTGAAAAATAATGGGCTTGCCTTACTGGTAACCCCTAGGCACGCCACTGCTACAAACATTATATGTACATACATGCTGGCTTTCATCTTGTTTTCACTCTTTTAAAATAATGAAGCCCAGTTTACACTGGCTAAGCAATTTATATAATTCTCGTAACCAAAACATTATAACGATTATTTTATGGGAAATTGTGGATATTGATTGATATTTATACTTAAGGGGATATTCGCTAACACAGAATTCATTCCATAGGAGAGGTCACATGTCTGTTCACGCGTTGAGTTTATTAAAGATTTTTTTTTTATATTAATGTGGTTAGAAAAGTTATTTTTATAATTTTAATTAATTTTTTTAAGACATTTTTACTTTTACAAACTAATAATTAATAACGCAGTTCTCTCCAATGAAGACTTGGCTCTTTAGTGCATATTGGAATTTTTTTGTTTTTTAGAATTCACATTTCATAATTTAACATACTCAACCTACAAAGGATTGTATTAGACTCGTGAAGTGTTTATAACACCCGATATAATCAATATTTTCATTCATCATTTTCTTTTGGAAAATTCGCATTCGTAAATACGTTGTTTTTCGTAAGTTGGTAATGAATGACGTCACAGAAATGATGGACTTATTTTAAAATTGGTAACATTGCTTAATTATTGGCGGCTCTATTGGTTGATGTCTATGGTATTTATTAAAATAAAAATCAGTAATATATCTAATTTAATTATAAGTGATTTTACGTAAGTACCTACGAATATAAAAAATAAGACTCTCACACGAGGTAAAGTAGATTCAACTTAATGATTTTGTAAAAGAACATCATTTGTTGAACATTTGTTGAGAACATCATGAAGTATTAAAATAAATGAAAAATATAACCGCGGGTTTGACGGGCCGTAAAAAAAATACCGCGAGTTTGACATGCTTGATCAAGATAACACTGCGTTGCTACGATACAGTGCCCTATGCACCATTGGGTGCAGATAAGGGTTAGAGAATAAGATTTGGCATAACATAACGTCAGAAATTACTATCTTGCTAAAAAGGCTACAGGCATTATATGCCCTTATTTTCTTGAATGTCAATTATATAATGAAACATTTTGACATTTACGAACAACTGCGGGGCACTTTTATTTCCATTTTAATAAAAATTAATCACACTCCTTAAAATTTTCGAAAGTACATATCGTGGGTGTACTGGTAAAAACTGTTAACTCAAAAATATGCGATTTCGACTTGATTATGCATATTGTAAAGTTTTCAACGTTTTAGAAACTGGCAAAATATGTACACCAAGTAATAATAATAATAATAAATTTGGATAACTTTTATAGCGCCATTTTCGTAAAAAAAAATACCTCAAGGGCGCTTCACTGTGAATGAATTGGGGAAAATATTATGGTGGAAATGATTTAGCTAACAAATGCGTTTTTAGTATTTTTTTAAAGATTATCTCACTCTCACTATTTCTAAACATTGGTGGAAGAGCAGTCCACGCCGTCGGTCCCGCAACAGCAAAGGCACGCTCGCCGAACTTAGTGCGTTGGTTGCGAGCTGGTAAGATCACTTTGCCCATTGCAGATGTTGTAGCCGATCGAAGCGTGAGACGTATATCAACCAATTCATCTGGAATACACAGCTCCTTAAGATACTCTGGAGCCATATTGTGTATTGATTTATACATGAGTAGGCAGAGTTTATACTCAACCCTTTCGGGAAAGCGTAACCAGTGGAGTTTGTGAAGTAGTGGGGTGATGTGACTGAATTTAGAAATTCCAAAAATTAGTCTCGTTTGAAATGTCATAAATAAGTGGTTTTAAAAGTAAATTCAACTTTTTTCAAAGTTTAATAGCGGGTATTTTATTTAGGCTAAAAGCTTTAAACTGATATTCCTATGTTCCTCGTTATTGGAATGTTTATAGATACAGGGTGTCCCATAATCCTACGTATTCCTTTTAAGGGGTGTTAGGCCAGCTTATTACAGTAAAAGTGCCTTAGTTTTTGAGATATTTCCACTTTTATGAATTTTCCGAAAATCTACTCCTTAGATCAGTTTTTTTAATGCCATTTCTTCAAATTTTCATATTTTAGGATTCTAATTTATGTTTCACGATAGCAGACAAAAATAATTTAATTTAACATAAACACTTTTCACTTTACTAAAACAAAGCAATTCTTTACATCGGAATTTCTAATAAATAAAATAATTATAAGATCAGCTCATTTTGCATTAAAAAGGTAATATATTTTTTCTAAAGTAAAATATAATAATAATATATAATAAAACCCTTATCCGCACCCCAATGGTGCATAGGGCACTGCGTCATATAAACGCAGTGTTATCTTGATCGTTTACACATGAAGGAAAGGTGATCAGCCCTCCGCTTCAGGTACCAGTCCAGGGTAATATTAAATAAATATGACAGTGAAAAAATCACTTATATTTATTTTACCCCCCTTGGGAATCGAACCCGGAACCTCCAGAACGGTAGCCGAGCGTGCTGACCATTACACTACGGAGGCGGACAAAGTAAAATATAGTAAATGTTATACTGTTTTTAAAATAACATAAATTGAACAAACTTTTAAAATAACTTGCCAGGTTAGCGTCATATATTTTTTTTCAGGGTGAAGAGTCAAAGTCACCTAAAGATTTATTTTTAAATCATTGACCGGGCAATAATATTTTTTTCCGCCAAGGCAACCCAGTATTGGTAATATTTTGGACTGTTATCACTAGAATACTTATTCAGTATTATGAAACAAAAATTAGAATCCTCGAATATGACAAATTGAAAAATTGGCACTCAAAAAACTGATAAAAGACGTAGATGTGCGGGAAATTCATAAAAGTGGAAATATCTGTAAAACGGAGGCACTTTTACTGATGTCATATTTTCATTTTTTGGTGAGTTATAAGCTGGCCTAATACCCCTTAAAAGGAATACGTAGGATTATGGGACACCCTGTATATATTCAACGATAAATTCACTTTCCACAAGCGAGCCTAAGGTGTGCTCTCAAATACACAATTCAGAACGCGACCGACTGCGCGAAAAGATACACACGTGTGTCCACGTACTTTTTTTTGTTATATTTCTCTGCCTACCCCTACGGGGAAGTGACGTGATGGTTAGTCAATAAGTTAGTTTATAATAAATAATATGTACTTTGTTCTGATTTGTACAAGAGTTCCTAACAGTTTATATAAAGCAGAGAAGACGAAGAAGAATACGGATGTCTGCGGGGCATTTACGGGGATAATGACCGTCATAGGCTGGTTTAAGTGATCACTTTACACACGTGTAACATTCACCAACTCTACCCGTGATTGACAACCACAATACTCAAATCTTTGGGTAGAATTGGTGAATGTTACACGTGTGTAAAGTGATCACTTAAACCAGCTTATGACGGTCATTATCTCTGTAAATGCCCAGACCTCCATATTCTTCTTCATCTTTGTTGTATATATCAAAAAACATGTTAACAAAAACCATCATGTTATATATCAAAAAACTTGATTTTTCAGGAGATTGTTTTTAAAGTTTAAGAATATAATAAAACGTATTAAAAATAAATATCAAGCCACTTTTTGAACTTTTTACTGTGCAACAGTTCTTTTTAGGCAAAACCTGAATGTTTTTTCTCCATTTGAAAAATATTTAGTACATTAAAAAAAAAATTAACAATACCTTTTCTTCAAAATGCAAATACAATACTTTCTGCCCTGTAGCGGGTAAATATTAAGTTAAAAATATGCAGCTTTTGCTGGGATATAGTACATTTTCTGGGCTTTCCGAAAACATGCACAACTGAATATTGACGATATTTGATATTTGACGTTGTTGAAAGGAGTGAGCGATATGTGATAACAGAATCGATGCAAATATTTAATAAAACATTATTATTTAATAACATACGTATATATAATTATTTCTGTGAAAATACATAGTTACATTTGACTACACACTACTTATAATTATTTATATTCGTCTATTATCTTAGATTGCATTGGTAATGATTTTTTTACATGATCCATAATCCGAATATTCGATTTAATTATTGTTTTTTAATAAATAAATAAAACACATTAAAAAATGTGTAAGAACGAATTGTCGTAAGTAGAGGGCTTATGTACATTTAAAGCAAAGAAGAAGAGAGAGATTTCGCTCACTCCTTTCAAGAATGTCATAAATAAAAAAAAATCGTAAATTTTCAGTTGGGCATGTTTTCGGAATGCCCAGAAAATGTACTATATCTCAGCAAAAGAGGCATAATTTTAAGTTAATATTTACCCGCTACAGGGCAGAAAATGTCGTTTTTGCATTTTGAAGAAAAGGTATTGTTTTATTATTTTTTTAAATAAACTAAATATTTTTCAAATGGAGAAAAAACCTTCAGGTTTTACCTAAAAAGATCTGTGGCATAGTAAAAAGTTCAATAAGTGGCTCGATATTTATTTTTAATACATTGTGTTATATTTTTTAACTTTTAAATCGTTCTCCTGAAAAATCAAGTTTTTTATTTATTTATGACGTTCTTGAAAGGAGTGAGCGATTTGTCAACTCTGTATGAGAATAGTGTAAAGCCAAGAGCCGACTAGAGGTTAGAAGTTCCCAGAATCAAGTTTGGTACTCCGCACCCACACAGTCAAAGCTGCTATCGAGTTGAAAAGTTTGTATCGCAAGTCGAGTACCTGTGGCGTTCCTATGTCGCTGTAGCAGGCCGCCGGGGGCCCCCTGCCGCCCAGCGCCGGCGTCTGGTGCGGCTCCTGGGCGAGGGTGCTCCGCAGCAGGACGCTCAGCAGCACTGGCAGCAGCAGCATCCTGGATTCCATGATCTCGCGCGCGCTACACCGACGCAAACACGCGCTACCGTGTCGCTGCAACTGCGGTCGCGTACTGAGGCGAGCGATTCAAACTCGGCTCGTCCACAAGGACGCTAACCGCGCGGTGAGTAAGGACAGCGCATCGCAAGGTGTAAACTAAATTAATAAATGAAATTAATTATCTGGCATACTTAATATCGTGCAAATATGACTTCATCAGAATATATTATATAATGCAGAAAATAAAACATTATTGTTTCATTTTTTATTCAAATTTCGTTTTATTGTGTCTAGCTCAATGTATTTATGTATGTATATATGTATGATGAGATGCGTGAATGTGGAAGAGGCGAAGAATGTTTGCAAACACAGAGCGGCGTGATGGTTTCATAAGAATATATTAAATGATGCAGAAAAAAGATTATTGTTTCATTTTTAGATGTATAGACATGTGGAGCGAATGGATAACGAGAGAATGAATAAGAAAATATATGTGGCGAATGTGAGGGGGAAAACAGAACGAAGACGACCGAAAAAGACTTGGCACGATCAAATCTATCAGAACCGTGCTAGTCTGGAAGTTGGAAGTTGGCCATCCACAATGACGAGGAGCTCAACAAGCTGCCCTCCAGCGTGACGACCATCGCTCAGGAAGGCATCCTGCCCAACACCTTGACCATTCTCCAGCCCATGGGATCAAGAGGAAGGCGTTTTAATTTGTCGACTCATCCTTTCCCCGCTCCAGACTCGACGGCCCGAGACCGAGTGACGACGCATTTATTATTATTATTTTTTTGTATATCATTATCATCATCATCCTATTATATTATTATTATCCATGTATTTATAAGCGCCCTTGAGGTATTATTTTACGAAAATGGCGCTATACAAATTATCCAAATTATTATTATTATTATTAACCTAAAATCTGGCGGTGTCAAAAGTCTGCGTAATCAGAGGGCATGTATGACTAGATGTATGGATGTGAAGGAGGCGAGGAGTGTATGTCAGGACAGAAGAGTGTATGTCCATCCTCTCTGCCTACCCCTGCGGTAAACGGCGTGATGGTAGTAGTAGTAGCAGTAGTTGTTTGTTAAAGCTAAAATCATGAGTGGGGTTAATTAAATATATAAAAAAATATACATAAATGACTTTATACCTTTTTACTCATAGTCCCGCATTGTATTCGTCCGTCACATTGAAGATGTGAGCCATAGACACATGTTTTTGTCTTGGCGTGCTCAGCAAATTGGCGTCCGGATAGCAATATATTTCTTTCACCGAAATGTACAAAGGATACAATATGATCCGCTTGTGGAAGTGCGGAGTACAAAAGTACTTTTGTGAAAGTGTCTCATTATTATTTCGTCGGCGGGATAACACTAAAATCTTATCTCGGAGAAGATACTTTCCACCAGGGGTACGAAACCTTCGTTCATGTAATAATAATGCAAATAAAAATTAATTTTGCTTTGAGTATGTACTTTGAAAAGTATAAAAATGCTTACTGTTTAATATACGTCAAAATATTAACATTTTTCTATTTATATTTTAATATACATAGTATAGTTGTCCGCCTCCGTATTGCAATGGTCAGCACGCTCGGCTACCGTTCTGGAGGTCCCAGATTCGATTCCCAGGTGGGTGTCAAATGAATATAAAAATTTTATATTTTATATTTTAGTTACTATACAGACCTGAATGATGGAAGTTTAACTTCTGAAACATGTAGTCTATAATAAAACTCAAGTGGTAAAAAACGAAGTGTTTTCTTTAATTATTGTAAATATAAGTGATTTTTTCACTCTAATATTTATTTAATACTACCCTGGACTATTACCTGAAGCGGAGGGTTGATCACCTTTCCTTCATATGTTAACGATCAAGATAACACTGCGTTTATATGATGCAGTGCCCTATGCACCATTAGGGGGTTCGGATAAGGGTGTGAAGAAGAAACACTGTAATTAAATTAAATTATAAACCAATATAGTCTACTTAATTGTATTTTATTGTTTAAAACACATAAAACTAAATTGTGTGACAAATGTTCAAATTCCTTTGAAAATGCCATTACAAGGCAAAATTCTCCTCATAAATTTGTTTAACTATTTTTTCTTCGCTCATGCCCATACCATCTCAACAATGTATGGGTATGAGCGACAAACAAACCTTTCTACATTTTATCGATAATACTCAACTCAGCCTTACACTCTTTCCTCATATAACCACTCGACTATCTAGCACACATCGTTTTGACGCACTGAGAGTGCACACTTTGACTGCATTTCATCTTTCTTTTGCCAACTTCATGCTTCGCTTTCATAAATTAGGATTAGAAACGGAATTCTATCGTTCACTGCCAATTAAGGTTTCTATTTGCCATTCAATCGCAAGTTGGATTTATCTATTTTTTGTATTATAGGTATAATACAAAGAAAAAAATGTTTCACCGCCGCCTTTATGGTAAAACTAACTTTAATTCTTACTTAGCACTTATTTCTCCGTACTTGAACCCGCTCTCGTGCCCATAGTTGAAGACAGCTGACGTTCAAAGTGCCGCACACATGGTATAACGTAAAACAACATTACCATTCATTTTGGATAACGCTCTTATGGTATTTGCTCTCGCGATACCAAAATCAAATTCAATACATTTATAATATCGTGGGTATACTGACAAAAAACCTTAACTCTAAAACTCCTGTTTTAATATTCCCTGTTATTTAAAACATTTAGCCTGAATAAAATACCCGCTATTAAACTCAACTTTACTTTCAAAACCACATAAATATGACATTTCAAACTACTCGGTGTATTTTACCAGTTTATAGAACGTTGAATACTTTATAATATGCATCATTAAGTCAAAATTCCATATTTTAGATTTAACGTTTTTTTGTTTTTTTTTTTTGTTTTTGGAGTCGTAACAATCGGCGGGTATGTATGAGGAGATGCATGAACGTGGAAGAGGCGAAGAATGTTTGCAAGGACAGAGTGGTGTGGCGCTCTATTCTCTCTGCCTACCCCTCCGGGGAAGCGGCGTGATGGTTACTTAGTTAGTTTTTTTTTACATTTTTGCCAGTAAACCCACGATATAATACGTATCGCTCACTCCTTTCAACAACGTCATGTATCAAAAATCGTCAATTTTCAGTTATGCATGTTTTCGGAATGCCCAGAAAATGTACTACATATATCCCAGCAAAAGCGGCATATTTTTAACATAATCGTTACCCGCTACAGGACAGAAAGTGTTGTTTTTTTTGCATTTTGAAGAAAATGTCTTGTTTAATTATTTTTTCAAATTTACAATTTTTTTTCAAATTGAGAAAAAACACTCAGGATATACCTAAAAAGATCTGTTGCACAGTAAAAAGTTCAATAAGTGGCTTGATATTTATTTTTAATACATTTTATTATATTCTTAAACTTTAAAAACGATCTCCTGAAAAATCGAGTATTTTTTTAAATATGACGTTGTTGAAAGGAGTGAACGATATGCAAAATACTTTTATAAATAAGTATATGTAAAACACACGATTGAAATGGTTTTATGTATCAAATGAGAGACACAATTTCTCCCAAGTACACGATTTTGATACGAATTTCATCATCTTCTTTTAGTATAACTTCTTTTAGCATGCCAGAATTTTTTTTTATTATTTATATATATATATATAAGTTGTTGAAAGGAGTGAGCGATATGTAGCACGTTTTTTAACCCGATGGTTGCCAGAGACGAGATATCTCGGCAAATGGCGGAGTGCCCGTATGGCCAGAGACGAGATATCTCGTCAGTACTTTTGATGACGTATTACTCCGCAGTTTTAACTCATATTGACAATCTGTCAAAAACGGAACATACATTGCCATCAGTTGAAGTTGTCACAAAATATTTTATAAAGTTTTTAAATACTTTTAAGTGATTTATCGGTATCACTTTCAGCTGACAGTTGACAGATGTCATTAGGGCTACCACTCAAACCACTTGAAATATTGATTATTTTAATCGATTGTTTTGAACGCCAGGGGTTTTTATTTTGCTCAATTTTTTTGTGTTTTTCTTATTATTTTAAAATATTCCATTGATAAATAATAGTTGTGTGTTAATATTAAATTTAATAAAAACTTGCGTGTGCGACTTAGTGTGACAACCCTGAAAATTTGAAACTGGTTTAACTTCAAGAATAAAACTCTAACAATCGATGCGGGATATAATATTTGGTAAGTAAATTATAATTCAATAAAAACAACAAAAAAAAATCTTTCGACAACTTTTTTTTTTCAAAAAAATACTTGGCCTGTTGAGCACTGCGGCGTAATTTATTTGCGGCTATGAAAAGGTTAAAGTAAAATTTTAACTCGCAACTTGGTATTTTTATCTCGGAACACCTTTGACTCTTTGAATGATAAAGCCGTCAACTATTGTACATATTTCGGAGTCGTAAATTTAGAGTCCTGAATGAAGACATTGTCAAATATATCAAAACGTATTTATTTTGTTTTATTTTATTTTATTTTATTGGAGAATTTTACAGAACATTTTTTTTCAAATCATTCGCATAAACGAGTATTACAAAATAAGTGCAGTAAGACCTCCATATTTTGTCCGCCTTAATGTTTAAGTGTAATGGTTAGCGTGTATAGCTTAGCTACCGTGCTGGAAGTCCTGGGTTCGATTCCTAGGGGATGGGGTATTAATAAATGTTGGTGATTTTACACTCTAATATTTATTGAATATTACCCGGGACATTATTTTATTCTATCGTTTTGTATCGTTGTGTATACGTCCATAGTCCATACATACTTGCTCTACTCACGTAGTGCCGGAATGTATAGGTCTCTTTCTCCCTCTCTCTACGTTACATCTTTTTTCTCTCTCGTGTAACGAGATATGCGTAATAAACGTGACGCGTCCTTTAAATTTTGCTCTCAATTCTCGTGTAATTATCGCCGTGTCCACCGATATCCGGAGCATACGTAAGACGGAGGATATCGTGAGGTGGGGACGACAACGAAGGCGATACTGGAATGTATGTAAACAGGATGTCAGAAGATAGACTTCCTCGTATCGCCCTTTAAGGAAACCCTGAAGGACGTAGACCCCTAGGCAGACCTTCAATAGGTGGAGAGATAGCTGGCAGCGACATGCGATGGCACAAACAGAAAAGAAGAAGAAGAAGAATCACCGCGTATGTTTTGCTTATACATTAGTTTAAAAGTGTATGGAAGATATCATTATTTTAATTCTTCTCTGTCCATAGTCTGGCCGCTTGGACAGAGAAGGAATTACTGAAGAATGATGTGTTATGGCGAGGAATGGAAAGTGATCTTTCTTGGGAAGAACGAAGTGATAGACCATGATCTGAGAGGTATATAAAGTGTTCAGCCAGATATTTAGGTGCATTGGGATTGTGAAGAATATTATAAAGTAGTATTTTTAGCGATAAGCCCGGCAATGTACCTAATTATTTTCCGTACATGAAGTTTAAATAAATAAATAATTTATAAGACGATGTGCTGAATTTGGAATAAATGATGATTATTATGCCCATGTTCAGTGGGTAGATGGTACATGATGTAGTTTATCTCGACAAAGATGGCGGCCGCGGACGGAAACACGCCTCGGGAAGCTCGCTGATAGCGACCGTGATAAGGGCGGCGGACTGGCCAATTGCTCTAGGAATTCTTCTCACATATCATTTCTGTGCTGCTGTATGAATACCCGTAAAACTAGTGATGAACTTTTTGTCTAGAATTTTCACTCATAAAATTGTAGTCAACATTTTGAGTGTGTCCAAATACCAGATCATAAATCTGGATTATCTCCAATTATAGGAGTTATTTTTTATAGTATTTTTTGACATCTCAACAAAGTCGTCATATGTACCATATTTATATGTAAAATGGTTATAACAAACAGTAATACTGTAGTTATTTTTATAAAATTAATAAACTTTGTTTTGACCAGTTTTTTTTTTAAATACAATTTAACCTACCGGTTTCGACAAGAACCTAGTCATCATCAGGGTTTATGTTAATTCTAAAACATTAAAATACTCTCACCAAAAACTTCCACACACTCCGTAAAAAATCCTAATTTTTTTTAGGGTTTTTTACGGAGTGTGGAAGTTTTGTTATGGAAATAGCGAGTGTTTTTGCCTAGAATTTTCACTCATGAATTACATTAAATTATAGTAACTTTAAACATAAAGAGTAAATCCACTCACAAGTAGGCATAGGCTATGAAACTTTTAAAGTTGAAGCCTGAGTAGGGTTATGATAAACGGTGTTGCATAAGCCGTACCTAGATTTCAGAGTCACTTGGACGTTAGGTAATTCAAAAAAAAAAATTTTTTACGGAAATATAATTAATTTTAAGTATTTTGATGTTTTAGAATTTAATAAACCCTGATGATGACAAGGTTCTTGTCGAAACTGGTAGGTTAAAGTGTACTAGTAATAAAAGTGCTTATAACAAAGTTTCTTGAATGTTTTCCGCAGATACTTTGTGACACTTTTTTATAACCGTTATAAAATTAAATAACTTTGTTATAACCGCTTTTTCATGAATACATGTAGGATTTTTTACGGAGTGTGTGGTAGTTTTTGGTGAGAGTATTTTAATGTTTTTAATGTTTTAGAATTAAAATAAACCCTGATGATGACAAGGTGTTTGTCGAAAACGGTAGGTTAAATTGTATTAATTAAACATTGATTAAAACAAAGTTAATAAATTTTATAAAGTTCATAAAATGTGCACAAAGTATCTGCGGTTATAATTTTAAACTGGATCAGTCGTTTTGGTGACATCTCACTTCTTTTGACTTTTTACTGTAGGTAACTCAAAACTAAAGTGGATGAAACCGACCCCACGACAATCTCTGCACCAAAAAAAACTTATATTATTTTTCATTTTATTTTAAGATATGGTGGCTGGTATACCGATGAGTTAAGGATATACTTTTAGTTGCGCAATGATATTTTGTAAGCCATTTGACTTTGTTATCAATCACGCGCCTAGCGTGTATTCCTCATCGGTAAATGTTAGCCATACGCGCCTGGCATGTATTCCGCCCCCAACGTGTTAAGTACGTTATGCGAGACATCACTGTATAATCCAATGTTATATTGAAGCATGGTGTACTAGCAGAAAGGGTAAACTCTAATACAAGTAATGATGTTCGTAATAGCGTAAAATTTGTGCCAAATTCCTTACTTGTTACATATCGCTCACTCCTTTCAAGAACGTCATAAATCAAAAAACTTGATTTTTCAGGAGAGCGTTTTTAATGTTTAAAAATATAATACAATGTATTAAAAATAAATATCAAGCCACTTACTGAGCTTTTTACTGTGCAACAGATCTTTTTAGGTAAAACCTGAAGGTTTTTTCTCCATTTGAAAAATATTTAGTTTATTTAAAAAAATAATTAAACAATACCTTTTCATCAAAATGCAAAAACAACACTTTCTGCCCTGTAGCGGGTATATATTAAGTTAAAAATATGCCGCTTTTGCTGGGATATAGTACATTTTCCAGGCATTCCGAAAACATGCACAACTGAAAATTGACGATTTTTGATTTATGACGTTCTTGAAATGAGTGAGCGATCTAACACTCATGTTATATACATATATGCATTTGAGTGTCAGAAGTGTATTACCTATTTTTTTAATGAAAAATACTTTATTTTTAATTCTGTATAACCTAATTTTATTCATGAAATTTTCTTTATTTTTAATTATGTATGAGCTAATTCTATCCAATAATCAGGATTCCACAATGCTTGCACATCGTCAAGGTCGTTCAATGAACGAGGTAAGTAACAAATTTTAACCTAAAAATAACACCAGAAGAACTGCGTACAGGTTTTATTCCCACTCAGATTGGTACAAAAATGTGTTTACAACCTTTTGAGTATGACTAAATACTTACCCAAAATGTTGTGATGTTAACTGGTCAAATAATGAGCTGAAATAAAAATAAATGAAAAGGATATTTTCTAGCATTTCTCATGCATGTGATTATAATCCAGGATTCGGACCTCACATACAAATTGAGATTCTACTCAATTTGTATGTGAGGTCCGAATCCTCAAAAAGTCAAAAGAGTTTCTACTCAATAAAAAGCTTCTTTCTACTCACCATAGATGTTTCTATTGAAATCCTGGTGAATTCAAGCACTTTACTTATGTTTCGAATTTAAACAAAATATAAATATATATATATATATATATATATATATATATATATATATATATATATATATATATATATATATATATATATATATATATATATATATATATATATATATATATATATATATATATATATATATATATATATATATATATATATATATATATATATATATATATATATTTAGAAGTTCCAAGAATTTAAGTAGTATGGTTGTCAATAATGGGTACTTACACGTCGGTAAAGCGATCACTTAAACCAGCCTATGACGGTCGTAAGCCCCGTAAATGCCCAGACATCCATATTCTTTTTCATCTATGTTGAGATGACGCAAAATGATATTAAAAATACGTTTGTTCTTTATAAGAGTATCTCGGCATTCACAGTATTCGCTGTCAGGATAATGCTTTAGCAAAGTAGTTCCTGTTCAGTTCGGAGTACGCAAGACGGTGGAAGATGGCTGCTAACGGTTTTATAATTGAACCAGCAATTTGACATTCATCCCAAACTTTGAAGAGACGTCGTATTAAGAATATAAAATATCCACAATTTGAGTCGCGCGGTTGTCAATCATGGGTAAAATGATGAATGTTACATATCGCTCACTCCTTTCAATAACGTCATATATAAAAAATCATCAATTTTAAGTTGTGCATGT
Source organism: Brachycentrus maculatus (assembly GCF_059751285.1). NCBI lineage: Eukaryota > Metazoa > Arthropoda > Insecta > Trichoptera > Brachycentridae > Brachycentrus > Brachycentrus maculatus. The sequence goes on along the minus strand of NW_028280897.1, from coordinate 3,396,242 downwards.
TTTCGGAATGCCCAGAAAATGTACTATATCCCAGCAAAAGCGGCATATTTTTAACTTAATATTTCCCGCTACAGGGCAGAAAGTGTTGTTTTTGCATTTTGAAGAAAAGGTATTGTTTAACTATTTTTTTTATATGCAAAATATTTTTCAAATGCAGAAAAAACATTCAGGGTTCACCTATAAAGATCTGTTGTACAGTAAAAAGTTCAATAAGTGGCTTAATATTAATTATAAATACATTGTATGTATTATATTTTTAAACATTAAAAACGAACTCCTGATAAATCAAGTTTTTATATATGACGTTGTTGAAAAGAGTGAACGATATGTGCAAAATAATAATTGAACCAGCCGGTCGTAAGCTCTGTAAATACCCAGACATCCATATTCCTCCACATTCATGTTGAAATGTCAAAAATGTAAAATAACTCCCAGGCGGAGAAACCCAGATTTGTAAACAAGTATTCGGACACACTGTTGTGAATATAAAATACATTTCCACTGGTCTTTGGATAAGGAAGTGATTGAAATAAAAATGCAATTTTTCGCATTTTATGTGTTTATTTATTTTGAGATACATAGAGTACAATATTCAAACACATTTACTTAAAGATTAACAATTGATACACATACTAACAGTAATTTCACGTATATAAAAAATATTATTTTTTGACATCTCATCAAAGATGAAGAAGAATATGGAAGTCTGGGCATTTACGGGGCTTACATTTACATCTCACCAATCTCACCAGTCTCAAGTGAAGTTCTAGTGATTCATGAACAAGGTTTCTAAATTGGTTCATATATATGTATAGAACTTCCAAGAATTTGAGTAGTGTGGTTGTCAATAATGGGTAGAATTGGTGAATGTTACACGTGTGTAAAGTGATCACTTAAACCAGCCTATGACGGTCTTAAGCCCCGTAAATGCCCAGACTTCCATATTCTTCTTCATCTTTGATGAGATGTCAAAAAATAATATGAAAATAACTCCTGTAATTGGAGATAATCCAGATTTTGTGAACAAGTATTTGGACACACTCAAAATGTTGTATATAAAAAATATTTTCCAAATGATACTCACATCTTACTAAACCAAATATTAGAGGAATATATTTAAATGATGTGTATTTTTTTGTGTTTAATCAGTATTATTCTCATGTAATCTTAAAATAAAGAAGAAATAAGTTTATCGGTAATATTAACCGAGTCACAATAGGACATTTCGTAGTGACGTCAAAATATTTGCATCTCAAAAGCTGTATCTTGGAATGCTCAGATTATTATTTTTTACTCACATTTAAGATCATAAATTACCTTATTAAATTTGAACCCTCATAATTTCTATCAAAATTCGTTAAAAAATGAAATGCATAAATATATTTTTTTTAATTAAACACTTGAATATACTACAAAATGACTTTTATTTATATATACGACTAGTTTCGAAAACTTACAGATGTTTTCATCTTCTGGTAAAAATTCAAACTGAATTTAATTTGAGTTTTAATTTTTACCAGAAGATGAAAACATCTGTTAGTCTTCGAAACTAGTCGTAAATGTAAAAAAAACTCATTAAGTGGTAAATTCAAGTGTTTAATTTTTTTTAAATAATCAACAAGTCATTCCAAAGTTAATGCCGAATCAATAAATAATATGGATAAATATTCATTCCAAATATGTATGGACATTTTTAGTCCTGGTGTGAATATGGATGAAACCCATATATGTTTTGAAAATGAGAGAACCCTTTCTAGCCGAGTATAAAATTAATTTAAAATATTATATAAAATTGATATAAAATTTATATAACATGATATAAAATTTATTACACAACTTTATATAAAAAATTCATATCATTATATTACCCTTAAAATTCTTTAATTCACCATTAATTTATTTCAAATAAAGCTGATCATTGGTCAGACTTGACATAGAAATATAAAATACATATATAAAATACATATATAACATTGATATTTTTTCTTCTTCTTAAATTATGATAGTCCTAAATTCACATTAATCTTATTAAATGTAACTTAATAATTGATGATTATCATCTATACAAATCAGTATTTGAATGTAAATAGGGAAAATGTTCATTAGTAACAATCATTTTATATATATTTCAAATTATCATTGCAATTTTGGAAAGCTGTTCTGGTTAGGACAACTCACTGCAAATGGTTAAATCGCTATGGCCAACTCCAAAATACGCATCACATAAACTCTGCATCGACAACTTTGTAATATTTATTTAAAAAAACTAACATCAATTAATCATATAAAATACCGAAACACCAACACATCAAATAAGAGGTGGGCAAACTGTTAATATCCAAAACCAACAAAACCGCTTTGTAAGCTACCGTCCTTTTTATTTCACCGCACAAAATAAAACTATTCTCATAGTTGCCAATTTCAAACGTTCACACGATCGCCAAATACCCCACCTCTGGACGTCAGTAAATACTTAGTGACTACAACATCAAGTGAATACACTTAATAAATGATTAATGAAAACACTTGATTTTTATAACTTGAGTTTATTATAGACAACATGTTTCAGAAGTTAAACTTCCATCATTCAGGTCTGTATAATAACTGAATGATGAAAGTTTGACTTCTGAAACATGTAGTCTATAATAAAACTCAAGTGGTAAAAAACAAGTGTTTTCTTTAATCATTGTAACATGTCTTACCACAAAGTTAATGCCGAAACAATAAATAAAACACTTAATAAATATTTCATCTGGTTAGCAAACCCGATCTAGATGCACAAATGGATTCTTAACTGCCAATCTATTACACAATATAGAACATATTTATATTTGTTCTCTAATATCCAATTCCATAAACTTCATTCCTGAGCCGTCACTATCACCATATGTGCTAAAGCACCGAGAGTATAATATACAAATAAATATATGTCTGTTCAATTCAGAATTGTGCAGACTGAATTATCTCTTTGTGTATATCGAAAATGTCAAAAATTTAACAGTCATAACAATCTTTCGTAATTACAAATCACCGACGCCTCAACCTTCTTATCAAATATGTATGTATCATTAATTGACTAGGTAGAATTATTTCTTAAATCAACACCTCTTTCCACTTGCAGCTGTTGTGCGTAAGCCGTCTCAACTAAAACTAGAATCTTTAGAATCTTGCCCCATGTTGCGAGAGGCTTCAACATTAGAGATTCACATCTAATAAAATGACCTTGCAGCTGTTGTGCGAAAGCCATCTCAACTGATGACTTCTCACGGTTAGTTGACACCTTAAATCTTGCCCCATGTTGCGAGCGGCTTCAACATAGAGATTCACATCAAACACATCTACTAAAATGACCTTGCAGCTGTTCTGCGAAAGCCATCTCAACTGATGACTTCTCACGGTTAGCTGACACCTAAAATCTAGCCCTATGTTGCGAGCGGCTTCGACATAGAGATTCACATCACATACACCTTATAAAATTACCTGGCATTTACATTGCGTTAAATGTGTATAAGATTTACACCATTACCAGAGTTATTTTATTTTTATTGACGAGGGCTAGTTGAGATTCTAAATGAAGAAATGCGTCTGAAATTTCTCACAGCATCATAGCGAGCAACATCACATATATCTTACTGAATGACCTAACCATACACATTCCATTCTTCCAACTCACAAAAAAGTGAGTTTTTTGTTAATTTTCTGGATCTGGAATAAAAACTCCGCAGAGTCGCATTGTCTCGTCGAGAGATGGGGGGTCGAAGTCGAATGGGGAGCCAATAACGGCCTGGGGTACGAGGTTGGCTGGTAAGGGTAAATTCATCGGGGGCATTAGGTCAGCCAGGAAAGCTAAATGATCTAGGGGGGGCAAACCGTCTGAAGACACCGAGTCGTCTGAGATCATATCGGCCGGGTCGGTCACAACCACCGAGAAGGCCAACTCACCCGCAAAGGAAAATTCTGCCGCTAAATCCATATCGGCCGAGAAGTCCAGGTCCGCCGAGGAGGCCGATTCGGTCGGGGAGGCTAAACTGGCCCGCGGGACCGAGCCCACCGAGGAAGCTGAACCGGCCTGGGAAGTCGAGGCCGCTTGGGGGAGCGAGCCGTCCGAGGTGGCTGATTCGGCCGGAAGGGTGGAGCCGATAGCGGCAGTCCGCGGCTCCTGACACTCGGCCCTGAGGCTGAGGGCATGCATCACGGCTCTGTAATGCGAATTTCGTGGGCGGGACGCTTGCATACGGGCGGCATGTGGCTGTACAACATGCAGATGGGCAGCTTGCAAAATACCAGGTTCTGGCCGGGCAACCTTCATTCTAGCTGTTTGGGGATGGGCAGCTTGGTTCCGGGCAGATTGGGGACGAGATGCTCGGGGCCTGGCAGCTTGGGGCCTGATAGCTTTGGGCTGGGCAGCTTGGGGCCTGGCAGCTAGGGGCCTGGGATCTTGGGGGCTGTCAGCTTGGGGCCTGGCAGCTGGGGGCCTGGAAGTTGCATTGGAACGGATCTTCAGACCGGCTAGTTGCAGACTGACTTCTTGCAGACTGGCCGCTTGCCCACAGCCTACTTCCAGATAGGCTGTACTAGAACCATTGGGACGGGCCACTTGGAGACGGTTAGCTTGATACGGTCTGGCCGGATAAGGGCGGACTCGGACACTCTCCTTGATACGGCCTAGTTTTGGAAGGGCCACTTGGGAGCGTAATGCTTGTGAATGAGAACTGCGTTTGTAGAGGGCTTGTAAGCGGTCAGCTTGTTGGTACACAATCTCAAGTCGAGCACTTTCTTCACGGGTCGTTATCAGCCGGGTGACGCTACGCGCTGAAAGGATAAACAGACTTCAATGAGAATAGAATACAGAGAAGAACCAAACTCAGTAGTTGAAGAAGAGCAAAGAAATGTGACTCTGCATTGAAAGAAAACAAGAAATTAACGTACCATTATTTTATCATATTTACACTTTGAAAAATTACGGTAAATTAACACATTTACCACGGATAAAAAATGAACACACAAAATACTTTTAAAAATACTCAAAAAATATCAATATGAAAAATAAACAAAATATTATTAAGTTATCCACGTTATACAGCGCCAACTCGCTAATCCGAATGTAAATCATTCGGATAAGGGAATCGTTCGGATTACTGAGAAAAATAAGAGAAAAAAAGGAAATTTCGGTCTATTTTTTTATTTAGGTACTGGATGAATAATTAAAAAAAAAAAATTGCTTCAAAAATTGGATGTTTTCTTTTGAAACAACGAACCTAACTGGTGTTCAAGGGCTAAATCACGCATCCTTCTCAAAACCATCAATTCCTCGGTGTTCTGGACGACTTCTTCAGCCCAGTTGATGGCAATGTTGAAAGCTTTCACGCCTTTAGAAGGTGGAATTTTAGAAACTGCCATTAGCTGCTCGGTGACATCTAACTAACTAACTAACCATCACGCCGCTTCCCCGCAGGGGTAGGCAGAGAGAATAGAACACCACACCACTCTGTTTTTGAAAACATTCTTCGCCTCTTCCAAGTTCATGCATCTCCTCATACATACCCGCCGATTGTTTCGACTCCTAACCTGACCACTTTCAAGTATTTGGCATAGCTGATCGTGCCATGTTTTTCTCGGTCTTCCTCTGCTCTTTTTTCCAATTACATTCGCCTCATAAATTTGTTTTATCGTTCTTTCCTCACTCATTCGTTCTACATGTCCAAACCATTTCAACACACCTTTCTTAATTTTATCGATAATGCTTGTCTCAGCTTTGCATTCCTTCCTTATTTCACTATTCGAACATCTATCATACATCGCACATTCTTCTGAGAGATCGCATTTCGACTGCATTCAGTCTACTTTCATCCTTCTTTTGCCAACTCCATGTTTCACTTCCATACATAAGAGTTGACATCAGAGTCGCTAAATAGTTTGGATTAGACAGCTGGCACTGTATTAGGTATATGCACAATAGAGGATACGTACTTATCGTCCCTGATGATAATCCAGGGTTGGTAGGGTTGATGGTAGACGTGAACGGTTCGACGGAGAAGCCCCTGAAGTAGTCGATGCGATACGGTGATCCGCTACTGGTACTAGGACCAGACTGCATCCCGAAAGACAGCCCAGCAAACCTGCCAGAACCAATTGATCAGTATTCGACTACATAAACATGCTTATTACGATTACTACAACTGTAAAGACTGAAGAAGGTGAGTACTGTGAACATAATATTTTATCTGGCAGCGAAGCAACTTACATCTTAAATTAGAGGAACTTTTTCATTGGGTATTTCTACCCCTTCGGGCGATTGATGCTTTAGGACGGAAAGGTGTTTTTACAAAGTCAGAAAAGAAGGAATTACATGTTTAATGTTTTTTTATGAATATTATATACCAATCTATTTGTTAAGGTCTTATCTAGAGATGAGAAGGTGGCCAAGTGCATTTTTTTTGCAAAAACGTGATCATTGACTATTTGGTATCTTACTAACTTAATATTGCCCTGAAAAAAATCCCAAAGGGATTTTAAACTTGGAAGTATAATATATTGACTTATTAAAAATGACTAACTGCATTGATGTTAATTTTTCTTGCCAAGCAAAAATGACTTAAATGGCCCTCCTGAACATTTTACGTTTTGTTAGTCGGTCACTTTCCCCTGTACGGCTACGATATTTACATAGTTATCCAATCCCACCACCTTTCCGAAATGTGTTTAGATAGGTAAGAGAGTGGGTGATCTAGGGAAGAAAGGTCTGCAGGCAAAATGTATTATCTGACGGTAAGGTCAACTTACATTTGTGCGGGGATATTGACTCCGCCCCGAGACACCCTGGATGCAGACGGTCCCCGCGTGCGCAGGTCAGGCGTCCCGATGCGCTGCTGGTCGGCCACATTGCTGAACGGGAGGAAGGGGCGGTCTGTCGGGGGATGCGCGAATCTTCGCGACCCAAGGTTGACCTTGAGATGCTGCATAATCGAGACGCTCACCGCCGGGCAGAAATACAGACTGGAATAATAAATACAGGAACTGGAACTATACGTGTCTAATTTTATATCCTTCCTGATTTAACTTATCACCATGGTACATGTTTTGAGGCATAAGGCTTTATACGTTTACATTTGAGGGTGGTTCTTTGCATGTGTGTGTGTAATTACTGTTGAAACATTAAGAAATAATAATAAAAAAGAGAAGAGTAGAAGTGTGTGTGTGTGTATGTGTGTATGTATATATGTGTGTGTGTGTGTGTGTGTGGCTGTGTTTCTATTCTATAATTTATTAAGTATTGTAGAATAAAATAACAACTTTGTAATTGTTTCCATGTGAATTTTATTTGACCAGCAACCGGTTTCATTTTCAACTCCTGTCTTGTCTAGCCTGAATCACAATCTTGTCGGTCTGTATCAGGTTGTATTATGCTCAAAGAATACTCACAAAACTCTCCAAAAATCAAAAATGCAATCATAAAGCACTTGAAAATTTTTTAACAAAAGTATTAGTAATCATTCAAAACAGTGTTAATTTACAGCGTAATAATAAATATATCAGTTGTTTGTGGCAAGTATAACTCAACTTTGAAAACACTTTTTTTTATACCACTCGAGTTTTATTAAAGACTACTAGTTTCAGAAGTTAAACTTCCATCATTCAGGTCTGAATAATAACTTAATTAAATGAACCGAAGCTCAAGTGGTATAAAACAAGTGTTTTCTTTAATCATTGTAACATGTCTTACCACAAAGTTAATGCCGAAACAATTAATAAAATATTTGGGTGAAAAAAGTTACTCACTTCCCCGTGTCGCCAAATATGTCCCTTTGAGGAGGGAGACATTCTCCGTTTACTGAAAATATGATTTCTTTGTTGGGGATGTCGACGAGACAGCCGACAATGTCCCCGCACTTCCAGCGCGGAACGCTAGTAGTTCTCGTGGCGTTGAAGTTATACCAGACGACCCGGTGGTAGCCATCGATGGCGATGGAGCAGAAATCGTCGCCAAGCACATATTCGGCCCCCTAAAATATCAGAATATAATAAGAACAATGTATTCGGAACTTTTCAAATAGAAATGTTTATCCATTATCTGCGCAAATAAAGGGTGATTTTTTAACTATTTTGTTTTTGGCAACACTGATTTTGACAGATCGCAAACGTTTCGTGTTTTGTGTCCATTTCAAACATATTCAGTTTGGTCTATAATTTAACCATGAATCGCCTTACAAACGAACAAAGCTTGCAAATCATTGATTTTTATTATCAAAATGCGTGCTCTGTTAAGAAAATTCATCGCGCGCTTCTTCCATTTTATGGTCAGTTTAATCAACCCACTGAAGCGGCTATTCGGGCTATAATAACCCGATAATTTAGTCATAATAATTGTGACTAAATTTCGCACCAAATTTACATTGTTGGACATTTAACCACCAACACGCTTTATTGTGGGGCTATGTTAAGGCTTTTCGCCATTTTCGTAAAATACTACCTCAAGACGCTTAAAAGGTTGCGTAAAACTGTACATCGAAAATTAAGTGCATTTTATGCATACAAAAAATATATATTAAGGCTTCTCAATTTTGTTTTTTGAATTTAACATAAAATAAAAAAAATAACAATTTTTATGACGTATGGAATTCATATCTTCATTAACTTAAATTTTTTAAATGTCAAAGAAAAAGTTAAAGGTCACATTGACCTTTGAATTCAGTCAAACAAAAATATACATTTAAAAAATAATAATTGCCGAAGCTGGGAAAATAACAAATTGAAGTATTATTCCCAAATGGTAATATTTCGCGCCAATTTCAACTGGCACGCCTGCCAACAGTTAGAGAAAAAAAAGGAATCAAGTTATGACAAGGAATGGAACCTAGGACTATAAGATCGACTCCTGATATTTTCACTATCGCAAGGAATCATTCGCAATTAAAATTAAATTAAAAAAGAAAATGGAAAATTGAATTAAATAGAAAATTCGAGTGATAAACCATTTAAAACCATTTGATGATCTATAATTATCACATTTATTTTCAAGCTTTTATAAAAAAGAAGTGAATTTTCGCAATATAAAAGGATAATGAATTTTAAAAACATATATTTATTCCTTAATTTTTTAAGTTAAATTTATAAAATGTAACCAATCATTTACATTTACTTCAGCAATTAAAATAATTTATTTAAAAATTTAGACACCTTAAGGAAATATGTTGGCGTCATAAGAAATACACAATTTGAACAGTTTTTTATTATTAAATTTTGGTTTTTGTCTGTAAATCATTTACACTGTTACTCATTGATGTCATATTAAAAATATTTTATTTTATTTAAATATAAAAAAATGTAAAACCATCAATTACTATTAAATATAATGATTTTGAAATTAAATTATCTTTCAATTAAGCCAAAACGTCATAAAAAAGTTATAATTTATAAAAAGGAAAAGGGTTCTTTGTTTGAAATTTGCATAAAATCATAGAAATAAATACATCAAAATCGCAACAACGCCAAATGAAATGCAAATGTCACAATTTGAATGTATCGCAAACAATCAGTGCCATTTACTTTGAAGAGAAATATCTGTCATCCTATTATATACAAAGATTTTTTTTTACTATTTTTGCGAGTCTAAGCGGTCCATTATTAAAAATACTAATATCCATTGTAGAGTGGACTCGAACCTACACACTCTGACTTCGCGACACTACTCACAAGGCTAACAAGAATCTGTTAGCAGTAATTTAACAAACTAGAAAAGAGATCTCGAACTGCGTTAAACGTTGACATCAAGTGTGGCAGATAGATGAAGAATGTTATTGAAATGGGTATTTACAGTTAGTTCTTATAGTCAGCAGAAGTCTTCATGGATATGTGTGAGATTATTTTCTAACTCTACAAATTTACCTTACTTAGAAATGCCTGAAAAACATTTTCATTTTATTATGCTTACAATTTAGACCAGCTATAATTTGAGTACGTCTGAAATGCGGTTGTGTCAAGCATGGGCAAATCTTACACAGTATACAAAGAGACATTCAATCAGACATTCAAAATGCCATCTTTACACACTTCGGACGGGAAAGGTATTTCTACCCGTTCGGTCGATTAATGCTTAAGGACGGAAAGGGTATTTTTACCTTTTGCGCCGGCCTCATTTAAGAAGGAATTATCAAAGTTTTATATAAATATTATATAGAAATATCTTTGTTAATGTCTTCACTATAGTTATATAACTACCAAATCCCGTCGCCGTTAAAAAATACCCGTCCGAAATGTGTCAACAGACTTCCCCATCTACATATGTTGAGAGTACAAAACAAATCAGTATAAATAACTAAGTCTGGCATTTGTGAAGGAAAATCTGGACACTCAAAATGTTGCAAACTGTCAAGACTTAGTACTGTCTAAACGCATACTCACTTGCTGTCCTACAATGTGGGAGCTGGCAGTGCAACCGATGAACATGACTCCGCTGGTGAGTATCTCGACCTCGTAGTAGTAGCAGCCCTGGGACACGGCGTGCGTGCACTCTACGCTCTTCGCGACGGGCGAGTCCGTGCGGGCCAAGAAGCCGGGACCAAACTTCAAAATCTGACTGGCCTCCTCCAGGTTCAAGTTCATCCGGGCCAACACTTCGGCACAATTCCCAATATGTCTCTGTTGCAGGGGGTCTAAACACAATTGGATATAATTGATCAATGCATGATTACAAATACTAAATATTTATATCTTCTTTCCATGTTCCCTCCCTAGGTGGAGACCTAGGAGGTTCCCTCCCTAGGACGTGCCCTTCCTAGTATGGCCGACACGAGATGTCTCCAAGTCACTCGCCATCTCCTTGGCTTCCTCCCAGGTCAGTCCGGCATCTCGAAATTCCGCATAGTCGTTAGTAAGTATACATAGTCGGTGAATGGTCGTCAGCGGCGCCAGAACCCTCGGGGTTGGAAGAAGAGACATGAGGGGTTAATGCTCTCAGGTGGCATTCTAAGGACAGGTCCAACCATGTCCACCTTCTCTTCAGCACTTCCAGTATGAGAGGCTGTTGGGTTATTCTCCTCACATCCTCATTCCTGACGAAGTCATACCACTTTACGCCCAGTATTCGCCTCAAGCACCCATTTTCAAAACTTGCTAGTTTCTTGGTCTCAGCATTGGTGATGTGCTATGACCCTCATCCGTACAGCAGTGCTGTTAGGATGCAGGCGTTAAAGACACGACACTTGGTTTTGGTCGAGTAAAGCAGAAAAAAAGCGGAGCAGACTGGTACCTGAAGCGGAGGGCTAATCACATTTCCTTCATGTTTTAACGATCGATATAACACTGCGTTTATATTTTGCAGTACCCTTTGCATCATCAGGGGCGGATGAGGGTATGAAGAAGAAAAATCATGTATGATTTTAATATTTAATACACAAATTAAACGCCAAATCTTTAATACACTAAATGTGGAGGTCCTTACCAAAAAGTAACATTTCTATATTGCACAAAAAATCCTTTAAATGCAAATCTCTTCTGTTTACTGTATTCTATCGAAATCCTAATTAAAGTTGCGACAAAACGTGACCAATCCTGTGTTAAAACAACATGAAATTATTGAATCGCACCAAAACGTAACAATTTTACAAGCTAGAATTCCTGATTACTTAAAATCATTTATAAAGAAAATGTTACGTTTTAGTGAGGACCTACAGAAATATTTTCCCATAAAACAATGTGTGTACTTACAAACATGGTCTAAAAGCCATGTGCTGCAGAATTTGACCTGCTTCCACAGGCATGCATCTCTTGTTGAAGACTTGACTTCCAGTGCCCCAAGTGGATTGTCGATACTGACGTTCAACTGTCGCGACACTAGCCTATGAAGATGGCTCATCTCCCCGCAGCGCCCCATCACTAACAGCACTGATAGCAATATCCACGGATGCGTATTCCGCCTCTAAAAACGGACGGAAAGATTGATAAAGACATTTGAAGGTGAGCGAATGCTGGGAACAGAGTGAATGGTGCACTGAAATCAGTTACAGCAAATAAAAACCTCGGAAAATCAGCGAAAGCTAAACTGACAGTACATAACAGAGTCCTGTATGGAAGCGAGGCATGGAGTTTGGCAAAAGAAGGATGAAAGCAGACTGAATGCAGTCGAAATGCGATCCCTCAGACGAATGTGAATTTTTTATACACAAGTATTATCTTGATTGTTCCCTGTTCAAAGTTTTTCATTCTTTTTCATTTATTTTTCCTCTAATGTTTAGAGTAAGATACAATGGATTTTTTTTATTTAAATAAAAAAAGTCATGCAATGGAGGGAAATCGATTACAACAAGACCATGAAATGTCTCGGATACCAGCTTCTATAACTTATCTGTAGTAATGATTAAAGAAAACACTTGTTTTTTACCACTTGAGTTTTATTATAGACTACATGTTTCAGAAGTTAAACTTCCATCATTCAGGTCTGTATAGTAACTAAAATATAAAATTGTTCTATAAATAAGGAGAGGGAAAAGTAAGGGGAAGGGGTTAGTCAAGGGGCGGAGTTTGAAAACAAAGGAAAAATGGAAAGCAAAGGTGAATAATTTTGAAACAATATATTATTTAATAAATTATTATTAGAATTAAGTTTTTTTTGGATTTCTAAATATTCAAGATAATTCATAATTTGGCCTTTATATAGAACAAGGTGTAATAATAATTATTAAAATAATAATTATAGAACAATTTTATATTTTATATTTTAGTTATTATACAGACCTGAATGATGGAAGTTTAACTTCTGAAACATGTAGTCTATAATAAAACTCAAGTGGTAAAAAAAAAGTGTTTTCTTTAATTATCTGTAGTATGTTAGTATTACCCGCCTCCGTAGTGTAATGGTCAGCACGCTCGGCTACCGTTCTGGAGGTCCCGGGTTCGATTCCCAAGGGGGGTAAAATAATTATTAGTGATTTTTTCACTGTCATATTAATTCAATATTACCCTGGACTGGTACCTGAAGCGGAGGGCTGATCACCTTTCCTTCATGTGTAAACGATCAAGATAACACTGCGTTTATATGACGCAGTGCCCTATGCACCATTGGGGTGCGGATAAGGGTTTTATTTTTTATATGTTAGTATTATTACATATTTAATAAAAATTACCAGTATGGATCCGATACTGGCATCACTTTTAGAAAATATGACTGATTCTGTGGGAGTCTTCATGCTCCCCACCAAAGAACACAGAACCAGGAACGTATTCCTGACGATGGTTTTGGATCTCGGATTGTTGACTGCATTGATGAGCACGCGATTCAGTAGTTTGCCAACCTATCACACAAAAGTTTATTAGTAAGAAGTCTTATATCCGACAGCTAATTACAGAAATATTATATTTTAAAGCACTAACTTTGTGGATCATTGTAATTTATCATTTGGAAAAATAAAATAACTTTTTATTATTTTTTGACGTCTCATCAAAGATGAAGAAGAATATGGAAGTCTGGGCATTCACGGGGCTGACGACCGTCATAGGCTGGTTTAAGTGATCACTTTACACACGTGTAACATTCACCAATTCTACACATTATTGACAACCACACTACTCAAATTCTTGAAAGTTCTACATATATGAACCAATTTAGAAACCTTGTTCTTGAATCACTAGAACTTCAGTAGAGACATCACAGATGGTGACAGACAGGTGAGATGTAAAGAAGCTTTTTATAAGGCAAGACTCTTAAATTAGTATGTGAAACAATTTAGAAACCTTGTTATTGAATCACTTCTTAGTGATTCAAGAACAAGGTTTCTAAATTGGTTCATATATATAGAACATTCAAGAATTTGACTAGTGTGGTTGTCAATAATGGGCAGAATTGGTGAATGTTACACGTGTGTAAATTAATCACTTAAACCAGCCCCGTAATCGCCCAGACTTCCATATTCTTCTTCATCTTTGATGAGATGTCAAAAATAATATGAAAATAACTCCTGTAATTGGAGATAATCCAGATTTTGTGAACAAGTATTTGGACACACTAAAAATGTTGTAAAATAACTTCGTTTTTTGATCCACTCAATTTTATTATTATAAACCAACTAGTTTCGGCAACAACCTGTTGCCCTCTTCAGGGTTTGTTTATTACTAAGCAAATATACATAATATGTCAAAAGCAATATTAACTTACACGGGAAACAACTCTGTCAGACGGGGTGGCACAAGCCTCCATGATCAGATAGATAGTAACCGGACTAAAGGGATTGGTCATCGGAATCGTGCGGACAACCGATTTAACTACATTGCAAAATCCATCTTCGGTTTCTGACAAGGTAGTTATAGTAGTCAACGCTGAGGTTATCGTTTCTGACTGTCGCCTGTTAAAAAAACATTTACCTTGTGATATAAGTAGCACATAGTACACGGACAATGATTATGAGGGATAGAACTGAGGTTGATTGAAAGAGTGATAAACTGAGAGATTAGTAAAATCTTATAAGCAATAATAGAAAACAGATCAGATGAACCTGACTTTGAACTGGGAGCTGTGGTAGGTGCTACACAGACCCCAGCCTAATCGGCTATCCAAACTCAAAACACAGTAAGGGACATTTTTTGTAGTACGTTTTTTTTTTGCATTTTTGGATTTAATAGATTCTACTTAGTCCAAAAATGCAAAAAAAGCACTACAAAAAAAATGTCCCTTACTGTTTTTTAAATTTGGACAGCCGTAAAGTGTGTATCATTTTTTAAATGCATATTCATTGATCTCTATGCTGCTGAAATATGGACCATAAAAGCAACAGAAAGGAGAAAAAACGCTTTCGAAATGCGGTGTTGGAGACGCATGTTCCAAATTCCATGGAAGCTAGACGCACCAACGAGCCCATTCGTCAGGAACTACACTTGGATGGCTTTACTCTGGTCAATGTCTTTTACACGACGGATTCTTCAGTTCTTTGTACACGTTGCGCGTGGTAACAAAGATAGCCTGGAACGACTGGTTGTGATCGGTAGCCTGGAGGGGAAGAGAAGATCTCCACACGATGGACCGATCAAGTTAAGCAGCAGCAGGCACCTCGGTGGTTGGAGGGCTACGTGCAGCGCGGTCAGGGGATAACTGGAGAAGAGTCATTGCTTCTACAAAGGTCACAACCCTAAGTTAGGAAGACTAAGACAGAGAAGAAAAAGATATTGATCTATTCCCATCCAGAACTTTTCATTTAGTTCAATAAGTTTCTTCAAAAACTGTACTTACAGAATATATTTATATTTATCAACTGCATAAACTTCATTACATATCTAGTATTAAAATATCGTACCTCCTTCCACCGTGTTGCAAAATTTTTAGACAATTCATCACAGATCCATCAACCATGGCGCATGGTTGATCCAACTCGGGGTGATCAAGATGATGTCTGAGGGTGGACTGCATATTGCCTGATGCTGGTGTCACTTTCTTGCAGCAATATTTTCTTTAAAGCAGCATAAATCCAAAATCTGTGGATGAAATGTACAGGCTGAGATACAGTAAAAGGGGGCAAGATATCAAAGTTGAGCAACTAACTAGCAACAAGTACAGAAATCCTCTTATTTTTTTTACTTTTTTTTCTTGTAAAGGAATAACCCGCAAAGCCTCTTTTAGAGTATTTTCTGCAGGTAGGAAGGTAAGGAGCGAGTGTATTTGCCTAGAATTTTCACTCATGAATTACATGAAATTATAGTAACTTTAAACATAAAGAGTAAATCCACTCACGAGAAGGCATAGGCTATGTAACTTATAAAGTTGAAGCCTGAGTAGGGACATGATAAGCGGTGTTGCATAAGTCGTAGCTAGATTTCAGAGTCACTTGGACGTTAGGTAATACAAAAAAAATAGGATAGTAAGGATAGGAAAGGTAAATGTGAAAAATACATCATGAACACCCAGACCAATTGAAAATAAATCTTTCTCGAATTTATTTTGCAATTGTCGGGAATCGAACCCGCGACGCCAGTTTCGCAGTCGAGCGCATAGCGGTGTCCGTTTTTCGTTTTATTAAAATATCTAAAGCTTAAACCTTCATATCTCTCTTACTTCTACCGATTTAAATAAGAATGTTACCGATAGTCTTGTGATTTTCCATATTAATTTATTAGCCAATAATAACCCATCGTTAGAATGGTTCTGTTTAAAACCCGGGTAGAGGGTTTTACCCGAATTTACATCTTATTTTTTCTTTGAGGGTTTTAAAGTTCATAATTTTTCTGATAAATATACAAAAGCGGTCTAGAATTTTTTTT